>NW_025237800.1:0-4512 GCF_018294505.1 Triticum aestivum
TGAATGATTAAGAGGTGCATCGGCATGAGAAAGCATTAGAAACGAGGAAAGGAATATGATGAATATCGAAAGCTTGAATTGGATCCACCGGAGAAGAAACAACAATGAAAGATGATGAACTTGAAACTGTTGAGCATCTTCATGGGAAATCACCGGATAAGAACATTGATTGAAAAGAGTGAAGAGACTTCACATGAATAAATGGATACTTGATTAAAAAAAATCTGAGTCCTTGAAGAAAAAGGGTGGGAGGGCGGGAAAACAAAGACAACTTGGGATGGATGAAACAAACACCGTTGAGAAAACTTAGAATTGATCTTGCAAATGTTGGAATGATCGGATGCACTTGAAGAGAAACATGCCGGTTGGGAAAAGAATTAACATGACAACCTCAATGATCAAGAAGGATTAGTATTCACATAGAAATATGAGAACACCATTTAGGAAAAGGTATGGATTCAACATTTGACTTCGAAGCAACTTGAATACCACAAATAAAATAAAACAAAGGATCTGGCTTGCAGAATAAGCCGGAACAAATACATATGATAGAGATTTACCCAATCCCGTATCATGCATCTGTTGGAAAGATATTCTAGGATCTACTTGAATTCCCACCTATGAACTCCCGAACTTTCTGGTTATGCAATCTGGTGTTGGGGATACAGGGGAAGCAATATATCTCACCCAAACTAACAATCCCTACATCCAGCTGTATCCATCTGTCAACACATAACCAAGAAAACTCCGAAAATCGTGTACCTCAACCTTCGAAAAGCATCCGTTATACGAGTTATGGCAATACTCCCGAACTCCCCAGTACTGGGTGACGTCGAGGTTATCTCACCAACAACTGCATAAAAGAGATTTTCGATGTCGGCAAAACTTAGGTATTCCAGAACTGCAACGATAAAATTATGACGACAACACCTCGGAGCTCAACTCCCCGGGACACTGCCACAACCCCTAAATGTCAGGAGGCACCAAGAACAATATTCTCGTCATAAGAATATCAGAACGATCCCAAGATACCCGCGTGATCCTAAAAAAATTTGAAGGGGAAGAGCAGTAATTCAAAACACCTACATCAAGATTCCTTACCAGAGCGACGAAGGGGCTGAGGAGTAAAAAGAATTCCTACTCTCCGATATATATAATCCTAAGACTCAAAACAGTTTTTTTCTAGACTCAACAACGGCCAACAATCAAGGGGGCTCCTATGGTCGGTCAAGGCTCTGATACCAACTTGTCACGCCCAAGATGCGACCCTATCCTAAAGAAACTTGAAGGTCCCACCAAGGATAGAAGCGCATCTTGAAGATGCTTTTGCAAGGTGGATATCATTACATCAACATTACATAATAGTGGGGATACATCCGATACATACAATGTCAAATGAATACAACAATACAACATACAAGAACAACATCCGACTACGGATGAATCATAAACAGAAACTCAAACAATATCCACCCTGCTAGCCCAGGCTGCCGACCTGGAACCTATCCCCTGATCGAAGAAGCAGAAGAAGAAACTCCAAAACAAGCAAAGTCGCTCTCGCGTCATGATCATCGCATAACCTGTACCTGCAACTATTGGTGTAGTAACCTGTGACCCACGAGGACTCAGCAATCCCATTACCATGGGTACCAAGACTAGCAAAGCTTAATGGGAAAGGAAGGGGTAAAGTGGTGAGGTTGCAGCAGTGACTAAGCAAGTATGGTGGCTAACATACGCAAATGAGAGCGAGAAGAGAAACAAACGAATGGTCGTGAAGCTAGCAATGATCAAGAGGTGATCCTGAACTCCTACTTACGTCAGACATAACCCAGAAACCGTGTTCACTTCCGAGACTCCGCCGAAAAGAGACCATCACGGCTACACACGCGGTTGATGCGTTTTAAATCGGATCAAGTGTCAAGTTATCTACAACCAGACATTAACAAATTCCCATCTGCCTATAACCACAGGCACGACTTTCGAAAGATTATACCCTGCAGGGGTGTCCCAACTTAGCCCATGACAAGCTCTCGCGATCAACGAAGGAATAGACCTTCTCCCAGGAAGACCCGATCAGACTCGGAATCCCAATTTACAAGACATTTCGACAATGGTAAAACAAGACCAGCAAGACCGCCCGATGCGCCGACAATCCCGATAGGAGCTGCACATATCTCATTCTCAGGGCAACACCGGATGAACACTACGTACAACTAAAACCAACCCTCAAGTTTCCCCGAGGTGGCGCTGCAAGTGGCTCTAGTTCGGATCAACACTTAGACAAGCACTGGCCCGGGGGGGCTAAAATAAAGATGACCCTCGAGAGAGCGACTCCCAAGGGAAAAGTAGGTGGTGGTGAGGCAAATGGTAAAACCAAGGTTGGGCCTTGCTGGAGGAGTTTTATTCAAAGCGAACTGTCAAGGGGGTCCCATAAATCACCCGACCGCGTAAGGAACGCAAAATCCGGGAACATAACACCGGTATGAAGGAAACTAGGGCGGCAAGAGTGGAACAAAACACCAGGCAAAAGGCCGAGCTTTCCACCCTTTACCAAAAAAATAGATGCATTAATAATATAAGAGATATTGTGATATCCCAACAAAACCCTGTCCACCATGGAGCAATCTTCAACTTCACCTGCAACTAACAATGCTATAAGAGGGGCTGAGCAAAGCGGTAACATAGCCAAACAACGGTTTGCTAGGAAGGGTGTCAAAGGTTAGAGGTTCATGGCAATTTGGGAGGCTTGAAGAGAAAATGATAGGTAACGCAGCATAGCAATAGAACGAAGCAACTAGCATAGCAATGATAGTAGTGAGATCCAGGGTAGCGGTCATCTTTCCTGAAATCCCGCTAGGAAGAAGAACGAGTCCATGAAGAAGACGAATGGGAGTAGTCGAACGAATCCTCACAATCGCAACATTACCGGAACTAAGAAGCAACACCGGAAAGAAACAAACAACATGGTAAATGCACAAGCATAAACATGGCATGATGCGCAAACAAGTATGACGCATGTTCGGTTTAATGAGGCATGGCAAAGTGCAACAAACAATACTACAAGTTAAGTGGAGCTCAATATGCAACGAGTTGCATATTGACAAAACACCACATCAATTATTTAGTTCTTTCTCGGTTATGCTACTCATCAATATTAAATGTTGTTAAACATGGCAAGGGGTGAATCAAAAGTAAACTAACTATTTAGTCAAGTTTAAATGAGGCCGGAACAACAAACAAAAATTCCGGAAAATCCCCATATGCATATTTTGAATTAGCTATTGTTCTGCCCTAAAACATATTTTAAAGTTGTTAAACAGGAAAATAAAGTTCACCATGTTAATCTATGCATTTTTCCACCCCATTTACATATAAAGTTTATTTAAAATGGAGCTACGGTTATTTAGTTATGAAATAAATCATTTTAACATGGCATTTGGGCAAATTTAATCAAACAACAATTTAAACATTTTTAACATGGATGAAAATAGCAGATTATGAAACTAGATGCAATTCTAATCATTTTACATATATGACCTGTTTAATTTGGATGCATGGATAATTACTTATTAACACTTTAAAATGATGGCATTTCCTGTAAATATGCATGCACTGGAAAAAAAGCTAAAATACACAGACTGGGAAAAAAAATATGCGCGGGCCGGATTGCATCCAGTGCAGCATCCCAGGAGATGAGCAGGCCTAAGTGGGTGTGGGAGTGCAAAATAACAGGAAACTAAGCTAAAATGGGGGCGGCTGGGACTCGAACCCCAGACCCCTCGAATGGATACAGGCTGTGCTAGCCACTGGGCTAACTGATATGCTTGCTGTGGAATATAGTGGCAACTCTAAATAACCTCTACATGCCAGAACGGATCTAGGAAAAATAACGAAACTTCAGAGATGGAGGAAGTTTCTCACAGCGGGGAAACAAAGAGGCTGGTGGCCATGGCGAGGCAGGGGCGCAGCTCGAGGTTGGGACTTGAGCGGCTGGAGCTGCTGGCGCGGTGGGAAGGTGGAGGAGGCCGGCGAGGAGGCGGCGGCTCATCTGCTGGGTTCACCGGCGAGAGGGTGCAGCGACTGCTGCTGTTGCCTGAAGAAAGGAAGGAGAGAGAGATTCAGAGAGGGAACAGAGGAAGGACACACAGAGAGACGAGAGACAGGGAGGTGAGACGAGGAAAGCAGAGGAACCAACAGGAGGAGAAGGGCAGTGGTGCTTATGTTGTGGTCGCTGGCGGTAGCGCCGGTTCTAGGCGTGGGGGTTCAGTTCAGGGTAGCGGTGGACGGATCCAGCGAACGGAGCGGAGCTCCATGCTTTGGGCGCCATGGACGAGCTCCTTGCATCGCTCCTGTTAACCCACAGCAGAGAGAGGGCCAGAGAGATTAGAGAGAGCGAGGAACAAAAGAGAGAGGGGAGGAAGGAGAGTGGGACGGCCTGGGGATCCAGTGGCAACGACTCCGGCAAGGTGAAGTGGTCCTGGACGAGGAGGAGGCTGCGGCCTCAGACGCTTG
>NW_025237801.1:0-4511 GCF_018294505.1 Triticum aestivum
GGGGCAATATCTTCAGCTTCGTCGGGATGTCAATCAATATGAGATGGTGGCTGATGCCGAAGATTCTCGGTTCCGGACTCGTATGCAGCAGGATCTCTATTCCAGTTTCGTCCATGGGCGTGGACTTGCTCCTCACTCATCCTTGGATATCAACTTTCTGCGTGACAATCCTGCCTTTTTCCCTAACAATCCGGTCAAGATCATTGATGATATGACTCTCGGTCCTGCAATGACCTTCAGGTGTGACTGGAATGAAGCTGCCATTCTACAGTTCTATGCCACCTGCTTGGTCCGGACAACACTCTCACCTGGAGGACCGATGACACTACACTGACGATCACCTATGACAGGTTTGTTACTCTTGGAGGTTGGAGACTCCTAGGCGGTAGGAGTCTTTCAGAGAGGAATCGACCTTTGTGATTACCCCCGGAAAAGTTTGTGAGGGTTTGGAGACCACCCCAAGGTCTACCACTAGTGGTTGAGAAACGCCTTTGTGGTGTTGTCTCAAAGGGAGAATAGGGTGAGCCTTCGTGGCGTTGGTGTGCCTTCGTGGTAACATCCACCTCTCTAACGGTGACGTAGCTTCCCTCCAAGGAAGTGAACATCGGCATACATCCTCGTCTCCCGGAGTTGTGGTTATTCCTAACCCTAACTCTCTACTTGTGGTTACTTGTCTCTTAGCACTTACTTATATCATATTGTGCTTGTTTACTTACATACTTGTGTTACTTGTTTATCTTGCTTAGCACTTAGTACTACACTTGCAATTGTTAGGCTCACTCTCATATTCCTCATTAGTGCCTAAAATTGCTAAGTAACAATTAAAATTTGTAATTGTACCTATTCACCCCCCCTCTAGGTCCATCTCGATCCTTTTAACGGTGCCGAAGATAATGAAGACCCCGTTGAAGCAACTTCCGAAATGGAGGAGCGGGAAAATGGGCAAGTTAGCCCTGACGAACAGGCCATAAATGAGGACTCGGAGGACAATAATTACCTTCCACTCTCCGAGGATGAGGTGAGCCTCGGTAACGAGGATTTTATCGTGCCTGAGGAACCTCTAGAGCAGGAGCGCTTTAAGCGCCGGCTAATAGCTACTGCAAGGAGCCTGAAAAAGAAGCAACAACAGCTTCAAGCTGACCCAGATCTGCTCAACGATAGATGGACTGATGTCCTGGCAGTCGAAGAATACAGCCTTAAGCGCCCAGCGAAAAGTTACCCGAAGCGCAAATTGCTACCTCAGTTCGATGATGAGGCACCGGAGCCCGTACCATCATCACGCAATGCGGCTGACCGGCCCCCACGTGGTCGGGACAAAGCGACAACTCAAGCCGAACACCAGCCCGGCCCACCTTGCCGTAAAGGCAGAGATAAAACAGCTCGGGGTTATACATATGACCTTCGGCAGGACCTGGACAGTAGAGCAGGACATACCTGATCGATCTACGGATCGCGAGGCGTGCCCCGACACGTGACGACGGCTATCTATTCGGACGTGACAAGCCTAGTCACGCCCAGGCCGGAAACCGCAGACGGACTCCATCGGAGCTACGTCGCAATATGGCCCGATACAGAGGCGCCGCACACCCCCTTTGCTTCACTGATGAAGTAATGGAGCATGAATTCCTAGAAGGGTTTAAACCCGTGAATATCGAATCATACGATGGAACAACTGATCCCGCGGTGTGGATCGAGGATTTTTCTTCTCCATATCCATATGGCCCGGGGAGATGATCTCCACGCCATCAAATACCTCCCATTAAAACTCAAGGGCCAGCTCGGCAATGTTTAAACAGTCTGCTTGAAAACTCTATTGGCAGCTGGGAGGATTTGGAAGACGCCTTCCGCGACAACTTTCAAGGTACATATGTCCGGCCACCAGATGCCGACGACTTAAGTCACATAGTTCAACAGCCCAGAGAGTCAGCCAGAAAATTCTAGACTAGGTTCCTAACTGAAAAGAACCAGATCGTCGACTGTCCGGATGCCGAAGCCCTAGCGGCCTTTAAACACAGCATCCGCGACGAATGGCTCGCCCGCCACCTCGGCCAAGAAAAGCCGAAGTCCATGGCAGCCCTCATGGCACTCATGACCCGCTTCTGTGCGGGTGAGGATAGTTGGCTGGCCCGTAGCGAAAACACGGCTAGCGAAGCGGGCACCTCCGAGGTCAAAATAGCAACAACAAGCTCCGACGCAATAAGTTCAAATGTCGGAGTAACGGTGATAACACCGATGACACTAAAGTCAACGCCGTATTCGCGGCCCTAAGTCCGGTCAACGGAAGAAGCCGTATAAAAGAAACAATTTGGGACCATCCAGTTTGGACCGCATACTCGACCATCCGTGCCAGATCCATGGCACGCCAGACAAACCAGCCAATCATACCAACAGAGATTGTTGGGTTTTTAAACAGGCCGGTAAATTAAATGCCGAAAACAAGGAGAAGGGATCGCAAAGCAAGGACGATGACGAGGAGCCCCGCCCACCGAATACAGGGGGCAGAAGAAGTTTCCCCCTCAGGTCAAAATGGTGAACATGATATAATCTACCCACATCCCCAAGAGGGAACGCAAGCGCGCGCTCAGGGACGTCTATGCGGTAGAGCCAGTCGGCCCAAAATTTAATCCATGGTCGTCATGCCCGATCACCTTTGATCATCGGGATCATCCGACCAGTATCCGTCACGGCGGTTCGGCCGTACTGTTCCTTGACCCAATAATAAATGGATTCCACCTGACGCGAGTTCTCATGGACGGCGGCAGCAGTCTAAACCTGCTTTATTAGGATACAGTGCGCAAAATGGGCGTTAATCCATCACGGATCAAGCCCACAAAGACTACCTTTAAGGGAGTCATACCTGGTGTAGAGGCCCGCTGTACGGGCTCAATCACACTAGAGGTTGTCTTTGGATCTCCGGACAACTTCCGAAGCGAAGAGTTAATCTTCGATATCGTCCCCTTTCGTAGCGGCTATCACGCACTGCTTGGACGAACCGCATTCGCTCGATTCAACGCGGTGCCACACTATGCTTATCTCAAGCTCAAGATGCCCGGATCACGCGGCGTCATAACAGCTAATGGAAACACTGAACGCTCCCTCCGTACCGAGGAGCACACCGCTGCCTTAGCAGGAGTAGTATAGAGCGGCCTTCTCAAGCAGAACCTCAATTCAGCGGCCGAACTCCCGGACACTGTCAAGAGAGTCCGGACTATTCTGCAGCAGGACAGCTCGGCTCGTCGAGAGGTCGTTTAGCAATTTGGCCTCCGTCCCAGTCCCGATCAAGTGGCGACATTCGTACCGCACGTACATAACTACGCACTCAAAATACCATGGGCATAGACGGAGGCATACCTACCTTGTGATCCACAATACGGCTCGACTGCTCCCGGACACACATACTTTCACTGTTTCTTTTTTCCCCTTTTCAGGTTTCTTTTCCACATGACTTCCCTGATGGCTTGATCTCAGGTCCTTTCGAAGGACAAATACACCAAGATGGCAGTCAGCTTAGACGTAGTGGGGAATTTCCAGGTGGTCTCTTTAACGACCACTCTACCTATTTTCAGGACCCAAATGCAGCTCTCCCTTGGTTGTGGCATATTAAATAGCATGTTGCTCATTGCACTACTTGTACAAATGCGCTTTGACGTACCAAAAAAATTATAATGGAAACAGTTTACGGCCCAAATTCTACGGCTCTAGCTTATTACTCTTTCCTATTTTCCTTTTTGATAACTTTATAAAATAGCACCCGTACACTTTGGTACGTCTCAATTTGCTAGGGGCTTCATAGCGCCCCACAATACGGCAACAAAATCCGAGCACTTTTTACAGTATAGTTCGGCACCCTGAATTTAGCACTATATGCATTGGCTCCGAATCATGTCTTTGGTCAATAGTTGGGTTGCCCGGCTCCTGTGTTTGCTACCTTACATTCTGCTATATCGGCTAGGGTAGTAAAGGGAGAACTACTGCGATTGTGCCCTGGTTTACCCGGATGAGCACCTCAGTAGAGAAAGCCGAAAACTGACTGCCATGATGCGGCGAGAGCCGGTCAGTTCTTCGGAGGTTTCAAATCGTTAGAGATTTTTTTCTGCATTATGCGAGGGATCAGTACTTACCCGATCAGGTGCTTATAGCATCCTAGTTCGGATACTAGGGGCTGCGCCCACATCTTTATTGTCAAACTCCTATGGCTAAGTGAGGGTGCTAAAGCCGCATAGTCTGATTGCCTGGTTCGTTGTGCTAAACACCTCCTTCAAGGACCAAACAATTGGATCAAGAGTGTTTAGATTACATCCCGAACACCCCCGTACTATCTACATGGGGGCAGAAGCCGACGACTGGCCAACTCTTAGATTCTACAAAACACGGCCGCACAGGAGGTAAATTTTTTAAGAACGTAACAAATATTATATTACATAACAACTTTGTTTCATCATACAAGGCAGAGACAACATGAATGTATTCATTCAAAGATAATGTCTTGCGCACGTTGCGTCGCCACAATG
>NW_025237802.1:0-4511 GCF_018294505.1 Triticum aestivum
GGGGCAATATCTTCAGCTTCGTCGGGATGTCAATCAATATGAGATGGTGGCTGATGCCGAAGATTCTCGGTTCCGGACTCGTATGCAGCAGGATCTCTATTCCAGTTTCGTCCATGGGCGTGGACTTGCTCCTCACTCATCCTTGGATATCAACTTTCTGCGTGACAATCCTGCCTTTTTCCCTAACAATCCGGTCAAGATCATTGATGATATGACTCTCGGTCCTGCAATGACCTTCAGGTGTGACTGGAATGAAGCTGCCATTCTACAGTTCTATGCCACCTGCTTGGTCCGGACAACACTCTCACCTGGAGGACCGATGACACTACACTGACGATCACCTATGACAGGTTTGTTACTCTTGGAGGTTGGAGACTCCTAGGCGGTAGGAGTCTTTCAGAGAGGAATCGACCTTTGTGATTACCCCCGGAAAAGTTTGTGAGGGTTTGGAGACCACCCCAAGGTCTACCACTAGTGGTTGAGAAACGCCTTTGTGGTGTTGTCTCAAAGGGAGAATAGGGTGAGCCTTCGTGGCGTTGGTGTGCCTTCGTGGTAACATCCACCTCTCTAACGGTGACGTAGCTTCCCTCCAAGGAAGTGAACATCGGCATACATCCTCGTCTCCCGGAGTTGTGGTTATTCCTAACCCTAACTCTCTACTTGTGGTTACTTGTCTCTTAGCACTTACTTATATCATATTGTGCTTGTTTACTTACATACTTGTGTTACTTGTTTATCTTGCTTAGCACTTAGTACTACACTTGCAATTGTTAGGCTCACTCTCATATTCCTCATTAGTGCCTAAAATTGCTAAGTAACAATTAAAATTTGTAATTGTACCTATTCACCCCCCCTCTAGGTCCATCTCGATCCTTTTAACGGTGCCGAAGATAATGAAGACCCCGTTGAAGCAACTTCCGAAATGGAGGAGCGGGAAAATGGGCAAGTTAGCCCTGACGAACAGGCCATAAATGAGGACTCGGAGGACAATAATTACCTTCCACTCTCCGAGGATGAGGTGAGCCTCGGTAACGAGGATTTTATCGTGCCTGAGGAACCTCTAGAGCAGGAGCGCTTTAAGCGCCGGCTAATAGCTACTGCAAGGAGCCTGAAAAAGAAGCAACAACAGCTTCAAGCTGACCCAGATCTGCTCAACGATAGATGGACTGATGTCCTGGCAGTCGAAGAATACAGCCTTAAGCGCCCAGCGAAAAGTTACCCGAAGCGCAAATTGCTACCTCAGTTCGATGATGAGGCACCGGAGCCCGTACCATCATCACGCAATGCGGCTGACCGGCCCCCACGTGGTCGGGACAAAGCGACAACTCAAGCCGAACACCAGCCCGGCCCACCTTGCCGTAAAGGCAGAGATAAAACAGCTCGGGGTTATACATATGACCTTCGGCAGGACCTGGACAGTAGAGCAGGACATACCTGATCGATCTACGGATCGCGAGGCGTGCCCCGACACGTGACGACGGCTATCTATTCGGACGTGACAAGCCTAGTCACGCCCAGGCCGGAAACCGCAGACGGACTCCATCGGAGCTACGTCGCAATATGGCCCGATACAGAGGCGCCGCACACCCCCTTTGCTTCACTGATGAAGTAATGGAGCATGAATTCCTAGAAGGGTTTAAACCCGTGAATATCGAATCATACGATGGAACAACTGATCCCGCGGTGTGGATCGAGGATTTTTCTTCTCCATATCCATATGGCCCGGGGAGATGATCTCCACGCCATCAAATACCTCCCATTAAAACTCAAGGGCCAGCTCGGCAATGTTTAAACAGTCTGCTTGAAAACTCTATTGGCAGCTGGGAGGATTTGGAAGACGCCTTCCGCGACAACTTTCAAGGTACATATGTCCGGCCACCAGATGCCGACGACTTAAGTCACATAGTTCAACAGCCCAGAGAGTCAGCCAGAAAATTCTAGACTAGGTTCCTAACTGAAAAGAACCAGATCGTCGACTGTCCGGATGCCGAAGCCCTAGCGGCCTTTAAACACAGCATCCGCGACGAATGGCTCGCCCGCCACCTCGGCCAAGAAAAGCCGAAGTCCATGGCAGCCCTCATGGCACTCATGACCCGCTTCTGTGCGGGTGAGGATAGTTGGCTGGCCCGTAGCGAAAACACGGCTAGCGAAGCGGGCACCTCCGAGGTCAAAATAGCAACAACAAGCTCCGACGCAATAAGTTCAAATGTCGAAGTAACGGTGATAACACCGATGACACTAAAGTCAACGCCGTATTCGCGGCCCTAAGTCCGGTCAACGGAAGAAGCCGTATAAAAGAAACAATTTGGGACCATCCAGTTTGGACCGCATACTCGACCATCCGTGCCAGATCCATGGCACGCCAGACAAACCAGCCAATCATACCATCAGAGATTGTTGGGTTTTTAAACAGGCCGGTAAATTAAATGCCGAAAACAAGGAGAAGGGATCGCAAAGCAAGGACGATGACGAGGAGCCCCGCCCACCGAATACAGGGGGCAGAAGAAGTTTCCCCCTCAGGTCAAAATGGTGAACATGATATAATCTACCCACATCCCCAAGAGGGAACGCAAGCGCGCGCTCAGGGACGTCTATGCGGTAGAGCCAGTCGGCCCAAAATTTAATCCATGGTCGTCATGCCCGATCACCTTTGATCATCGGGATCATCCGACCAGTATCCGTCACGGCGGTTCGGCCGTACTGTTCCTTGACCCAATAATAAATGGATTCCACCTGACGCGAGTTCTCATGGACGGCGGCAGCAGTCTAAACCTGCTTTATTAGGATACAGTGCGCAAAATGGGCGTTAATCCATCACGGATCAAGCCCACAAAGACTACCTTTAAGGGAGTCATACCTGGTGTAGAGGCCCGCTGTACGGGCTCAATCACACTAGAGGTTGTCTTTGGATCTCCGGACAACTTCCGAAGCGAAGAGTTAATCTTCGATATCGTCCCCTTTCGTAGCGGCTATCACGCACTGCTTGGACGAACCGCATTCGCTCGATTCAACGCGGTGCCACACTATGCTTATCTCAAGCTCAAGATGCCCGGATCACGCGGCGTCATAACAGCTAATGGAAACACTGAACGCTCCCTCCGTACCGAGGAGCACACCGCTGCCTTAGCAGGAGTAGTATAGAGCGGCCTTCTCAAGCAGAACCTCAATTCAGCGGCCGAACTCCCGGACACTGTCAAGAGAGTCCGGACTATTCTGCAGCAGGACAGCTCGGCTCGTCGAGAGGTCGTTTAGCAATTTGGCCTCCGTCCCAGTCCCGATCAAGTGGCGACATTCGTACCGCACGTACATAACTACGCACTCAAAATACCATGGGCATAGACGGAGGCATACCTACCTTGTGATCCACAATACGGCTCGACTGCTCCCGGACACACATACTTTCACTGTTTCTTTTTTCCCCTTTTCAGGTTTCTTTTCCACATGACTTCCCTGATGGCTTGATCTCAGGTCCTTTCGAAGGACAAATACACCAAGATGGCAGTCAGCTTAGACGTAGTGGGGAATTTCCAGGTGGTCTCTTTAACGACCACTCTACCTATTTTCAGGACCCAAATGCAGCTCTCCCTTGGTTGTGGCATATTAAATAGCATGTTGCTCATTGCACTACTTGTACAAATGCGCTTTGACGTACCAAAAAAATTATAATGGAAACAGTTTACGGCCCAAATTCTACGGCTCTAGCTTATTACTCTTTCCTATTTTCCTTTTTGATAACTTTATAAAATAGCACCCGTACACTTTGGTACGTCTCAATTTGCTAGGGGCTTCATAGCGCCCCACAATACGGCAACAAAATCCGAGCACTTTTTACAGTATAGTTCGGCACCCTGAATTTAGCACTATATGCATTGGCTCCGAATCATGTCTTTGGTCAATAGTTGGGTTGCCCGGCTCCTGTGTTTGCTACCTTACATTCTGCTATATCGGCTAGGGTAGTAAAGGGAGAACTACTGCGATTGTGCCCTGGTTTACCCGGATGAGCACCTCAGTAGAGAAAGCCGAAAACTGACTGCCATGATGCGGCGAGAGCCGGTCAGTTCTTCGGAGGTTTCAAATCGTTAGAGATTTTTTTCTGCATTATGCGAGGGATCAGTACTTACCCGATCAGGTGCTTATAGCATCCTAGTTCGGATACTAGGGGCTGCGCCCACATCTTTATTGTCAAACTCCTATGGCTAAGTGAGGGTGCTAAAGCCGCATAGTCTGATTGCCTGGTTCGTTGTGCTAAACACCTCCTTCAAGGACCAAACAATTGGATCAAGAGTGTTTAGATTACATCCCGAACACCCCCGTACTATCTACATGGGGGCAGAAGCCGACGACTGGCCAACTCTTAGATTCTACAAAACACGGCCGCACAGGAGGTAAATTTTTTAAGAACGTAACAAATATTATATTACATAACAACTTTGTTTCATCATACAAGGCAGAGACAACATGAATGTATTCATTCAAAGATAATGTCTTGCGCACGTTGCGTCGCCACAATG
>NW_025237803.1:0-4511 GCF_018294505.1 Triticum aestivum
GTACATTTATTCAAATATATCCTTCGAGTACTGACCCTCTATCAAGCGGGCGCCCTCTACGACGTCCTCCAAATAATGCTCCGGCGTGCGATGGTCCTTGCCTCCGGGCGGACCCTGGGTTGCAACATCGGTGGCCTTCATCTTTGCCCAGTACATCTTGACGGGGGCGAAGGCCATCCGGGCACCTTCTATGCACACCGACCGCTTGACGGCGTCAATACGCGGCACCGCATCGACAAGCCGCTGCACCAAACCGAAATAGCTGCTCGGAACGGGTTCGGCTGGCCATAGCCGGAGCACGACGTCCTTCATGGCAGCTCCGGACATCTTGTGTAGCTCCGCCCACTGGGCCATCTGTTCGTTCAGCAGCGCCGGACGCCTTGCCACGTTGAATTGCGACCAGAAAAGCCTCTCTGCAGCACGTCCTTTCGGTGCTCGGAAGAACTGCGCCGCGTCGGAAACACTCTTCGGCAGGGTGCCGGAAAGGGTCTAGATTGGTTTTCGGTGGCTACGGATCCCTGCGGCGGCGGAACTTCTCATCTAGGTTAACCCCAATGGGTTTCGGAATATTTGGGAATTTATAGTGCAAAGAGGGGGTGCGAGAGGCCACCGAGGTGGGCGCAACCCACCTGGGCGCGCCCTGGTGGGTTCTGCCCCCCTCGTGGCACCCCCCCAGGTGCAGCTCTGGCCCATTGGGTTCCTTCTGGTCCATAAAAATCTTCGTGGAGTTTTGTTGCGTTTGGACTCCGTTTGGTATTGATTTCCTGCGATGTAAAAAACAAGCAAAAAACAGCAACTGGCACTGGGCACTGGATCAATAGGTTAGTCCCAGAAAATGATATAAAGTTGCTATAAAATGATTGTAGAACATCCAAGAATGATAAATTAACAGCATGAATACTTCATAAATTATGGATACGTTGGAGATGTATCTCCACCGGGCAACTACATGGGCCTAATGGGCCACGAAATGGACAGACCAGCCCCTAGGGGGCTGGTGCGCCCCATGTAGGCTGAATTAGGAGGGGAAGGAAAGAGGAGAAGAGAGAAAGGAAGGGGAGGGATTCGGCCTCCCCCTTCCTTCTCTCCTCCCTCCTCCTTCCTTCCCCCTCCGGATGAATATGGAAGGGGTGAGGCCGAATTAAAAGGCGCCCAAGTAGGATTCCTCCTACTTGGGGCGCCCCCTTGGCTGCCTCTCCTCCCCTCCAACCTATATATATGTGGGGGGCACCGCTAGAACACACAACAACGATTGTTATCCGTGTGTGGCGCCCCCATCCACAGTTTACGCCTCCGGTCATATTGTCGTAGTGCTTAGCCAAAGCCCTGCGCGGATCACTTCACCATCACCGTCACCACGCCGTCGTGCTGACGAAACTCTCCCTCAACACTTTGCTGGATCAAGAGTTCGAGGGACGTCATCGAGCTGAATGTGTGCAGAACTCGGAGGTGCCGTACGTTCAGTGCTTGATCGGTCGAAACGAGAAGAAGTTCGACTACATCAACCATGTTGTCAAACGCTTCCGCTTTCGGTCTACGAGGGTACGTGGAAACACTCTCCCCCTCTCGTTGCTATGCATCTCCTAGATAGATCTTGTGTGAGCGTAAGAATTTTTTTGAAATTGCATGCTACGTTTCCCAACATCTCTTCCTTGGAAGTGCTTCGTATTCATGTCCCCCGCCGCTAGCCAGTCGACTCTCGACCTTTGCATCACCTCCTCACGGGCGTAGACCTCCCGTAGTTGTTCTTCTATGTCCCTCACCTCTGTAGTGTAACCGGTCCGCAGAGCCCTGAAGTTTGCATCATTTAGTTGTACCTTCAACTGCTTTATCTGATTTCGAATCGAGCCAAACACAACACGCCCCCACTCTTGCATACTCACCGTAAGTTTTCCCAGCTTTCCACATGTTGTTGTGATCCCTACCTCTCCTGAGTCCGCTTCCGCCCACTTCTCAGCTACCATGGAATCATAACTCTCATGCCTTGTCCATGCCTCTTCATACTTGAATTGCGGTGCTCCACGGTGTCCCAGTTCTAGAGCCGTCTCCAGAATATGTACCACCAGGGCAACATGATCGGACTCCTCGGTAATTATGTGTTGGACGTGTGTGTGCGGGAATAAAGCTAGGAACTCGTCATTGCAAGTGCCACGGTCAAGGCGAACCTGAATATTTTCATCCCCTTGTCTTTTGTTATCACACGTGTAGGGATAACCTGAAAAACCCAAATCTGCGAGGCTTGAAGGGTACCAGACTGTCCACTAAACATCTTATAATTTATTTTCCATATCTTTCACTTTTTTCTATTTTCTAGTTCTACGGTTTGCGGTTCAAGAAATGCAACGTGCGTCAAATAAAGATCTTTACCTTTGCCGGACACGAAATTTTTGAAATCTTTGACCATATAGGGTTAACATTGGATCTACCCATACCATTTGTATATTGCAATTTTCTTCCATGTTGATGACTCCATTCCGCCAAATAAGCAGATCAAACAGTGAACAAGACATTTTTTGTATAGCTCCAAGCAATGAAATCTGACATATTGTGCATAGAGATAGGAATAGCGAGAACTCGTTGAGCATCAATTGGCCACAAAGTTTGCCTCACCAAGTCTTCATCCCAGAAATTCGTGACTGATCAATAAGATCAGAAACCTTGGACAGAAGGTGACCTCCTCTTAGAGTAATAATTTTCCAATTTGCACGATTCAGGATCCAAGCATCTTTCCAGATATCGATATTCTCTCCATTACCAACTCTCTAGATATAACCATTTTTCAGTGAATTTACTCCCGCCATAATGCTTTGCCACGTAAAAGACGAACCTTTTTTAAAACTTGCATTCATCAAATCGCCATCAGGGAAGTATTTAGCTTTCAACACACGCACACATAGAGAATCCAGATTATGGAGGAGACGCCATGCTTGTTTAGTTAGTAATACTAGGTTGAAATAATGAATATCCCGAAATCCCATGCCTCCTTGATTTTTAGGAACACACATCTTCCACCAAGCCATCCAATGCATCATCTTCTGATGCCGCCCTAGCCTCACTAGCATTGACATGCCACCGATGATCTTGACCCCTTGGCCTTCTCCCTCGTCACCGAAATAATGTCCCTCCCCTAATGCTGACCCACCCAACCCTGTGGCTCGCCATGGCCGGACACGGGAAACAAAATTAAGAAGGGAAAAAACGGAAGAAAATTTTGGCTGATCGTGCATGCACCTTGTCGTCTTGGTGCACCTGCTGATGCAAGGAGCAAATGGAGTCGTAGTCCCAGGTTTTGGGCTGGTAGTCCACCGGCCGCCGGTGCAACTCAGCCGGCGGGAACCGGTCGGTGTAGATGGTTGCATGAGTAGCTGACGCCATTAGTTCTACCTACCTTGATGTACGTAAGGCTAGACAAAGGAGATGTGTTCTTCACCTTCTCCGGTCTGAACCGGATAAGTGATAGCTAGTTCGGCTCTTCGATAAATCTAATTTGATATGTTTGCCGCACGATGCCATGAAATGGGAAGCTATTTATAGATACATACTAATGTTGCACCGGGGAGTTATGGGCAGGTACGTCCAGGCAGATCGAGTTACAAAGTCCAGTCTTTTTTTCACGAACTATGCATGAAAAGAGTGCAGCTAAATGTACTCAATCAAAATATCTATGGACATGTGGTATCCGCATATGGACGGCGAACAACGATAGCGAGTGACGGCAGGCGTGTGTGGTCTCCGTTTTCTGTTCATCTTGGTCCTCGGCAGTGTACATAATATCCTAGCAATTTATTTCTTAGTGAATCTATGGACCGTGTGTCTTTTTCATAAAAAAAGATCTTCGGGGGTCAATCATTTTCTTCACATAAAAAGGGTATATAATTATAAGACCGTTAGAGATATTCGTCTGGTGTGAATGGAGTTGACATTAGAACCTTCCCGAGGACTAGCTCATCCATGATCTTTTCTTTGCAGAAGCTCCTTTCTGAACAACATTTTCTTTATTTGAACTTTTATAAAAACTATGCATGCTTCGTCCAGTATATTAATTAATCAAAAAATGTATCTGCCAAATCAAGTTTTTTTGCCAAACTACCGAACGACTCACACACCAAGAGATCCGCATCCTACGCCCGAGATTATCTAGTCGATGTGGTATTTTTTTGTTGTTAACCATCTGATCATGCAAGTCACAGTAATTTCAACTATTTAGTGTAAATATGCAGGTAACTCTTGTGTAAATAACATTGTAATTTAGGCACGGCAAACCTAATAACTTACACATAATCTGTATGGTAACTTTGTGTCACACCCTGATTTTAATGCCACAACACTTAAGATAATAAATCGTGACAAAATGTGGTTTGACAAAAACTTTTGAGTGTTTTGAACTTTGCTTGATTGAATTTTTGTTTGCTGTTTGCAAGTGCTCTAAAAATCAATTAAATCTTCCAACTCTTATACTCCTTCTCCTTGATCCAAAACTTTGCCCAATGATTATGGCATGTGTATAGGAC
>NW_025237804.1:0-4510 GCF_018294505.1 Triticum aestivum
TTTTTTTTTACAAAAGCTACTAATGCTACCATCTTTTTTCAAGGATACCAATATACCATTCAATAGATATTTGAATAACTATATGTAACATACATGATAAGTCATATGTATGTTAATTTTAGTTCTCATGTTATGAACAGAACTTCCATCAATGAATTCCCGCAGCAACGCGCGGGGTATCCTCTAGTTAGTTTAACTAATACTCCCTCGGCGCCAAGCAGGATGCTGCCGCCATTGCCAATTGTCTATTAGATTATCTGGTGAGAGAAAAATGCCTATATTAGCAATCTAAACACTTTCATATTTCTTTACATGGGAGGGAGTATCTATTTCGGACGCTAGATGCTTTGAGATGTACACGGTGGTGCATGCATGCGTCAGGCCCGCGGGGTTGGCTTCTCGTGTTGGCAACGATCGACGGGGCTGTTGTTGCTTCAGTGTGTTGGTGAAGCACCAACAATTTTGGATCCATCTAGTCTACCTCAAATATAAGAGCGTGCTCATGACGACATAGTTAGTTAATTAGTGGTTCAATTAATTGGCCTAAGGCACGGCCACGATGCCGCGTGGCGCGGACATGTGGCCAGGGAAGGGAGGGGAGGCTTGTGCGTGTTGCAACGTCTCATGTCGTTTGCGCCATGGCGTGCTAGCTGCATGCATGGATGGATCAAGATCGTTGTTGCCTCTTAAAGGAAAAATAAACTGGGAGAAACAGGCAATGTATGCAAGAAAAACCAACTAACCCGTCCAATTAATCATGGATGAGAGCCGAAAACGACGACCTCTCGCTACAGTGCGTCTGTGCGTGAGGTGTGTTCTACATCTAGTAGCACGGCTGCAATCTTCGTGGACGATCCCTCGACCACGCGCTGATGCGCACATGATAGTCATACAAGGACAATCAATCAAGATGTGTACCGAACGACGTCTGGACAGAGATCGATCTGAGATGATTGCATTCATTGCCGTCGATCTCTTGTCCATAAATCCCACGCGCTAGCTTCCAAAATCGACCCTTATTGCTTCAAGCACGCATGCATGGTACTCCCTCTGTACTTTACATGCGTGCGTGCGTGTCAGGGTCGACCCGAACGTCATATTCTGCTGCCGACATTGCCGCTACAGTAGTCATGAAACCTTGGAGTATGTAAGGTCAATCATTGGATAAGCACGTACAGTACGCACGTAGGTCCATACTGTTGTGCCTTTGCCGTGAAACGTGACGGGCGTGCCATGTGGTCATGTGGATGTGGACGACAGTGTTGCCGTGTACATGCATCTACTACCAGCTAGCTCAGAGTACTGCTCATTATTGGGGCTTGGTTGCCACGTGTTGAGTTGCTCGGAGAAGAAAAGGAGAGGGAGAAGTTGTTGGCGAACCCGACGTACGTACGCATCACGCGGCTCATCGTGCGTCGATAGATCAATCTGGCATGTATGCATGGCTTCATCAAACCGGCAGCTAAAGAATGATAGAAATCAAGCAGATAAATGCCTCCCTTCCTCTTGACAAGCGAACAAGATCAGACCAGGAAAACTCCAAGTAAGTAGGTAAAATAAGTCCCTATCACTATCACGCGTCTAATCACGTCCTACTTAGCTGCTACCAAAGTGTCCCCAACGACCTGAACACTGCGTTAAACACATGCAAATACTAGCCGTATTCGATCCATTCCTGCCTCCTTGATTCCATCAGCGATAACATTGATCGGCTCCAAGCGAATCATTGACCTGACCGTCGTCGACTAAACGCCGTTTGCTATTACCCAAATTAATTTGGCCCGCATGACCGATCCCGAGGTTGATGCCTTGTTCTGCCTACCCGCGCGTCCTTTCCCTAGCTAATTTATCCTCGATCGTTTTGAGTCATCAGGTCATGGCATGTGGCGGCCGGCCGGGCTCTCCGTACAGCGGCGCCGCGCCGGACATCGCGAGATCGCTTTCGGCGGCATGGACGGTGCCCGGAAATTACCGCCGCACGCGCGCGTTGAATTTACTACCCGCTTTCACCTGCTAACAAGGACGGTTGAATAGTAAACAACTGAAACTCTGAATGATTAAGCGGCCATATATAATTGGTGCACCGGCGTGCAGTTGAGCAATCCGGCAGGCTCTTCTTTGATCCTCGTTACTTGATCTATGTATGTCTTAGTGAGATGATTAACGTCGCTGTGACTGGGCTCTGTCTTGTGGCGTTTAGGCTAATCAAAGATGAGATAGAATATAAAGTAAGTAGAGTGCTTCATTCATGGTCTCCTTTCGCTACCTGTCGGAAAAAGTCCGTCATGGGCCGCAAGATTCAGAGGAGATTACATACCTGTTCCCGCTCGCCGTGTACGTACGTAAGTACTCAGGTCACCTAACCTTTGACTCCGACGCACTCGATCTCACATCAAGAATCAACAAAGTCAGGATAATGCTCGCTGCTTTATCTTACTCCCAAGTCGCCACTTTGACAACATGAAATGGGAGAGGAAACAGCCAAACAGAGGGAGCCAAAATCTAAAAATGACTGAATTCCAGTTCTTGACATAGACAAGAGGGCACACTGAATTAACACAGGGTGCTGAAAATGACCAAATTCCGAACCAGATCAAACTATTGGTCTGCCAAAGTCTCTGCAGCATCTCGCAGCCAAATTCACCGTTCTAACCCTTGTGCGAAAGATTAGCACGATTTGACCCCGTCTGTAAAAAAAAGTTCGGATCTGACCCCTTTTTACCGCCATAGACGTTGGTGGTAAGATATAACGGGCTACCGCCATGGTCAAGGATAGACTTAAATATGTTTGTCATATGCTTCATGATGTTTTTTTATGTTTCAGTTACTATCGATATCTTTCATGTGATCATCATTGAAATCTCAAGACTATCTTAATGGCTATAAAGAAATAGCTTGTTGGGAGACAACATAATAACCATTTTTTTTTCCTGTTTTTGAGTGTGCACACACTTATGCTACTATTATGGTTGTGTTTTTGCATTTTAATTAGTGTTTGTATCAAGTAGAACCTTTGAGATGATTTGCATGATAGTTGATTTGATTATGTGAAAAACGGAATTTTGCGCCTAGTAGCAGAAGTGTTTGAATTCACTGGAACGTCCTTCTGATCTTAATGATTAATATACAAATTAACCATGTTGTCCTAATTTTCAGAATTTTAGAGTTCCAGAAGTATGAGCATAATTCGTGTTTTTACAGACTGTTCTGTTTTTGACATATCCTTTTTTTGTTGCGTTGTTTGCGTGTTTGATTGAATCTATTTGTATCGAGGGGTATAAGTCATGTTGAAGTTAGAATACAGTAGGTATAATGAAATAATAAAATATGAATGGGTATACAACAGTACCTAAAGTGGAAATTTGCTTTGTTATACTAACGGATATCACGAAGGTTCTGTTGAGTTTTGTGTGCTGAAGTTTCCAAGTTTTGGGGCGAGATCATGATGGATGAAGGAATAAAGAGTGGACATAGTCTAAGCTTGGGGATGCCCGAGGCACCCCAAGGTAGTATTCAAGGACTTCCAAGCAATTAAGGATGGGGATGCTTCGGAAGGCACCCCCTCTTTCTTCAACCAACCATCGGTAATTTTACTTGGAGCTATATTTTTATTCAATACATGATATGAGTTTTACTTGGAGCGTAGTGTATTATATGAGTCTTTGCTTTGTTTGCATTTTAGTTTGTCACAATCATCTTTGCTGGACACACCTATTTAAGAGGGACACATATTTATTATGATTTTTTGGAATACTCTACGTGCTTCACTTATATCTTTTGAGCTAGGCAGTTGCTCTAGTGCTTCACTTATATTTTTTAGAGCATGACGGTGGTTTTATTTTGAAGAAATAATTGCACTCTCATGTTTCATTTATATCTTTTTGAGAGTTGATAATAGTAATGGAAATTATTACGAGTTATTAATTTGGTCCTAATATGATAGGTATTCAATAGGGATATAATAAAAACTTTCATGTAGATCACTGAATATGATAAGTTTGATTCCTTGCAATAGTTTTGCGATATAAATGTGGTAATTTGTGGCATGTGCTAGTGAGTAATTCTTGTTTAGTAAAAATATTGATGTTAAGGTTTATGATCCCCGAAGCATGCACGTATGGTCTCTCGTTATGTTAAAAAGTTAGAGCATGATTTATTATTGATTGTCTTCCTTATGTGTGGCGGTCGGGGACGAGCGATGATTTTTTCTAGCAATTTATCCCCCTAGGAGCATGCGTAGTACTACTTTTTTAGGGCTAATAAACTTTTGTAATAAGTATGTGAGTTCTTTATGACTAATATGAGTGCATGAATTATACACACTCTCACCTTTATGCAATTTTCTAGCCTCTTCGGTATCGTGCATTGCCCTTTCTCACCTTGAGATGTGGTGCAAACTTCGCCAGTGCATCTAAACCCCATGATATGATACTCTCTATCACACATAAACCTTCTTATATCTTCCTCAGAACAACCATCATACCTAGCTACCTATTATGGCATTTCCATA
>NW_025237805.1:0-4509 GCF_018294505.1 Triticum aestivum
GTATATAAAGGAGCAAGGGTAAGGGGGCGGCCGGCCAAGGGAGGGCGCGCCAGGGAGGAGTCCTACTCCCACCGGGAGTAGGACTCCCTCCTTTCCTAGTCCAACTAGGAGACCTTCCATGTAGTAGGAGTAGGAGAGAAGGAAAGGGAAGAGAGAAGGGAAGGAAGGAGGGGGTGCGGCCCCTCCCCCTAGTACAATTCGGACTAGGCCTTGGGGGGGCGCACGGCCTGCCCTAGGCAGCCCCTCTCTCTTTCCCGTATGGCCCAATAAGGCCCAGTACTTCTCCCGGCGAATTCCCGTAACTCTCCGGTACTCCGAAAAATACCCGAATCACTCGGAACCTTTCCGAAGCCCGAATATAGTCGTCCAATATATCGATCTTTATGTCTCGACCATTTCGAGACTCCTCGTCATGTCCCCGATCTCATCAGGGACTCCGAACTCCTTCGGTACATAAAAACTCATAAACTCATAATATAACTATCATCGTAACATTAAGCGTGCGGACCCTACGGGTTCGAGAACTATGTAGACATGACCTAGAACTATTTCCAGTCAATAACCAATAGTGGAACCTGGATGTTCATATTGGCTCCTACATATTCTACGAAGATCTTTATCGGTCAAACCGCATAACAACATACGTTGTTCCCTTTGTCATCGGTACGTTTACTTGCCCGAGATTCGATCGTCGGTATCCAATACCTAGTTCAATCTCGTTACCAGCAAGTCTCTTTACTCGTTCCGTAATACATGATCCCACAACTAACTCATTAGTTGCAACGCTTGCAAGGCTTTAAGTGATGTGTATTACCGAGAGGGCCCAGAGATACCTCTCCGACAATCGGAGTGACAAAACCTAATCTCGAAATACGCCAACCCAACATGTACCTTCGGAGACACCTGTAGAGCACCTTTATAATCACCCAGTTACGTTGTGACGTTTGGTAGCACACAAAGTGTTCCTCTGGTAAACGGGAGTTGCATAATCTCATAGTCACAGGAACATGTATAAGTCATGAAGAAAGCAGTAGCAACATACTAAACGATCGTGTGCTAAGCTAACGGAATGGGTCTAGTCAATCACATCATTCTCCTAATGATGTGATCCCGTTAATCAAAATGACAACACTTTTGTCCATGGCTAGGAAACTTAACCATCTTTGATTCACGAGCTAGTCAAGTAGAGGCGTACTAGTGACACTATGTTTGTCTATGTATTCACACATGTATTATGTTTCCGGTTAATACAATTCTAGCATGAATAATAAACATTTATCATGAAATAAGGAAATAAATAATAACTTTATTATTGCCTCTAGGGCATATTTCCTTCAGTCTCCCACTTGCACTAGAGTCAATAATCTAGTTCACATCACCATGTGATTTAACACCAATATTCACATCTGTATGTGATTAATACCCATAGTTCACACCGTCATGTGATCAACGCCCAAAGGGTTTACTAGAGTCAATAATCTAGTTCACATGGCTATGTGATTAACACCCAAAGAGTACTAAGGTATGATCATGTTTTGCTCATGAGAGAAGTTTAGTCAACGGGTCTGTCACATTCAGAGCCATATGTATTTTGCAAATATTCTATGTCCATAATGCTCTGCACGGAGCTACTCTAGCTAATTGCTCCCACTTTCAATATGTATCCAGATTGAGACTTAGAGTCATCTGGATTGGTGTAAAAGCTTGCATCATTGTAACCTTTTACGACTGGCTCTTTTATCACCTCCATAATCAAGAAACATCTCCTTAGTCCTCACTAAGGATATTCTTGACCGCTGTTCTAGTGATCTACTTTTAGATCAAAATTGTATTCCTTTGCCAAACTCAGAGCAAGGTATACAATAGGTCTAGTACACAGCATAGCATACTTTATAGAACCTATGACTGAGGCATAGGGAATGATTGTTCATTCTTTTCTATTTGCTGCCATGGTCGGGTTTTGAGTCTTACTCAACTTCACACCTTGCAACACAGGCAAGAATTCTTTCTTTGACTCTTCCATTTTGAACTACTTCAAAATCTTGTCAAGGTATGTACTCATTGAAAAATCTTATCAAGTGTCTTGATCTATCTCTATAGATCTTGATGCTCAATGTGTAAGCAGCTTCACCAAGGTCTTTCTTTGAAAAACTCCTTTCAAACACTCCTTTATGCTTTCTAGAAAAATTCTACATTATTTCCGATCAACAATATGTCATTCACATATACTTATCAGAAATGATGTAGTGCTCCCACTCACTTTCTTGTAAATACAGGCTTGACCGCAAGTCTGTATTAAAACTATATGCTTTGATCAATTTATCAAAGCGTATATTCCAACTCCGAGATGCTTGCACCAGTCCATTGATGGATCGCTGGAGCTTGCACATTTTGCTAGCACCTTTCGGATCGACAAAACCTTCTGGTTGCATCATATACAACTCTTCTTTAAAAAATCCATTAAGGAATGCAGTTTTGACATCCATTTGCTAGATTTCATAAAATGTGGCAATTTCTAACATGATTCAGACAGACTTAAGCATAGATACGAGTGAAAAACTCTCATCGTAGTCAACACCTTGAACTTGTGAAAAACCTTTTGCGACAATTCTAGCTTTGTAGATAGTAACACTATCAGCGTCCGTCTTCCTCTTGAAGATCCATTTAATCTCAATGTCTCACTGATCATTGGGCAAGTCAATCAAAGTCCATACTTTGTTTTCTTACATGGATCTTATCTCAGATCTCATGGCCTCAAGCCATTTTGCGGAATCTGGGCTCACCATCGCTTCTTCATAGTTCGTAGGTTCGTCATGGTCTAGTAACATAACTTCCAGAACAGGATTACCGTACCACTCTGATGCGGATCTTACTCTGGAAGACCTACGAGGTTCTGTAGTAACTTAATCTGAAGTTTCATGATCATCATCATTAACTTCCTCACTAATTGGTGTAGTAGTCACAGGAACAGATTTCTATGATGAACTACTTTCAAATAAGGGAGCAGGTACAATTACCTCATCAAGTTCTACTTTCCTCCCACTCACTTCTTTCGAGAGAAACTCCTTCTCTAGAAAGGATCCATTCTTAGCAACGAATGTTTTGCCTTTGGTTTTGTGATAGAAGGAGTACCCAACAGTTTCCTTTGGGTATTCTATGAAGACTCACTTCTCCGATTTGGGTTCGAGCTTATCAGGTTGAAACTTTTTCATATAAGCATCGCAACTCCAAACTTTAAGAAACGACAGCTTAGGTTTACTGCTAAACCATAGTTCATAAGGTGTCGTCTCAACGGATTTAGATGGTGCCCTTTTAAACGTGAATGCAGCTGTCTTTAATGCACAACCCCAAAACGATAGTGGTAAACCGATAAGAGACATCATAGATCGCACCATATCTAGTAAAGTATGATTACGATGTTCGGACACACCATTACATTGTGGTGTTCCAGGTGGCATGAGCTGTGAAACTATTCCACATTGTTTTATATGAAGGCCAAACTCGTAACTCAAATATTCTTCTCCACGATCAGATCGCAGAAACTTTATTTTCTTGTTACGATGATTCTTCACTTCACTCTGAAATTCTTTGAACCTTTCAACTATTTCAGACTTATGTTTCATCAAGTAGATATACCCATATCTGCTCAAATCATCTTGTGAAGGTCAGAAAATAACGATACTTGCCACGAGCATCAACACTCATTGGATCGCATACATCGGTATGTATTATTTCCAATAAGTCAGTAGCTTGTTCCATTGTTCCGGAGAACGGAGTTTTAGTCATCTTGCCCAAAAGGCACGGTTCGCAAGCATCAAATGATCCATAACCAAGTGATTCCGAAAATCCATCTTTTATGGAGTTTCTTCATGCGCTTTACACCAATATGACCTAAACGGCAGTGTCATAAATAAGTTGCACTATCATTATTAACTTTACATCTTTTGGTTTCAATATTATGAATATGTGTATCACACGATCGAGATCCAACAAACCAATTTCATTGGGTGTATGACCATAGAAGGTTTTATTCATGTAAACAGAACAATAATTATTCTCTAACTTACATGAATAACCGTATTGCAATAAACATGATCAAATCATATTCATGCTCAACGCAAATTCCAAATAACATTTATTTAGGTTCAACACTAATCCCGAAAGTGTAGGGAGTGTGCGATGATGATCATATCAATCTTGGAACTACTTCCAACATTCATCGTCACCTCACCCTCAACTAGTTTCTGTTTATTCTGCAACTCCCGTTTCGAGTTACTACTCTTAGCAACTGAACTAGTATCAAATACCAAGGGGTTGCTATAAACACTAGTAAAGTACACATCAATAGCATGTATATCAAATATACCTATGTTCACTTTGCCATCCTTCTTATCCGCCAAATACTTGGGGTAGTTCCACTTCCAGTTACCAGTCCCTTTGCAGTAGAATCACTTAGTCTTAGGCTTAGGTCCAGACTTGGGCTTCTTCACTTGAGCAGCAACTTGCTTG
>NW_025237806.1:0-4509 GCF_018294505.1 Triticum aestivum
TGTGATTTGGATATATAGTTAATCATGTAATAATTATCTTACCCGTACGTTGTTTGTTATACATAGTGCCATGGTTTTGATATCCGTCCCCGTCGGCCCTCATCCTTGTTATGATTCGGATGTGGTATATTCTCTTTTAAAACTATTTGTTGCATTTCGTGTTTATGACAAATTATGCCCATCAAGTTGACATAGATATTTTTATCTAGGAGGTATGTGAATCGGAAATTCCAATCGAACCTATTGTCGAGAGGTTAAATTTAGTTGAAAGAGAAAACGAGCACTTGAAAGAAAAATTGAAAAGAATTGAGGGGGAGAAGATGGAATTGGAGTTGCATGTTGCCGATGTCGTCGATGATCACAAGATCAAGATGGAGAAAATGTGCTTGAAGAATAG
Source organism: Triticum aestivum (assembly GCF_018294505.1). Classification (NCBI taxonomy): domain Eukaryota; kingdom Viridiplantae; phylum Streptophyta; class Magnoliopsida; order Poales; family Poaceae; genus Triticum; species Triticum aestivum. Next base: position 398 of record NW_025237806.1, read on the forward strand.
AAAGATTAGAAAATATGCCATCGATAGTGAGGCTTGGTATCATTATGCTGTTGGATCAATTGTTACCTTAGTTGCGATCTTGATCGCATTTGTTGTTGCATTTAAATGCTTTAGCTAGAGAGTTATTTGTTTGTTGCATTTAAATTTTGTATGAACTTTATGTATGAACTTGTATTAATTTGGTCTATTCGGTGTTGTGTAATGAAGATGAGCCGGCAATAGATGTACGATGACCGATGCTCTCCCCAGTTTGTTGAGGGCGTGCATACTTTTCTGCTTGCGGCTGAGGCAAACAAACGGGCGGATGGTTTTATGCCTTGTCCATGTGCTGGCTGTAAGAATGGTCACAATTACTCGACGTCAAGAACCATTCACGTCCACCTGTTTGAGTCCGGTTTCATGCCCCACTATAATGTTTGGACCAAGCACGGAGAAAGAGGGGTTATGATGGAAGACAATGAAGAAGAAGAGGACGACGACAGCTATCCTCGCCATGGGTTCCCTGAATATGATGATACAACAATGGGGGAAGAAGCTGAGCCGGTAATGCGAGAAAAGCTGAGCCGGCAATGCGGGAAGAAGCTGAAGAAGAGGCATCAGATGAGCCCGTTGATGATCTAGGTCGGGCCATTGCTGATGCAAAGAGAAACTGCGCAAGTGATTTGGAGAAGAAGAAGTTGCAGCGCATGTTAGAGGATCAGAAAAAATTGTTGTACCCAAATTGCGTAGGTGACAAGAAAAAGCTGGGCACCACACTAGAATTGCTGCAATGGAAGGCAGATAATGGTGTATCTGACAAGGGATTTGGAAAGTTGCTGGTAATGATAAAGGATATGCTTCCAAAGGACAACGAATTGCCCGAGAGTATGTACGAAGTAAAGAAGGCTGTCTGCCCTCTAGGGTTAGAGGTGCAGAAGATACATGCATGCCCTAATGATTGCATCCTCTACCGCCGTCAGTACGAGGATTTGAACGCTTGCCCGGTATGTGGTGCATTGCGCTATAAGATCAGCCGCGATGAGCCTGGTGATGTCGAGGGCGAGCGCCACAGGAAGAAGATTCCTGCCAAGGTGATGTGGTATTCTGCTATAATACCTCGGTTGAAACGTTTGTTCCAAAACAAAGAGCATGCCAAGGTGATGCGATGGCACAGAGAAGACCGTAAGAAAGATGGAAAGTTGAGAGTACCCGCTGATGGGTCGCAGTGGAGAAAAATCGAAAGAAAGTACGGGAAGGAGTTTGCAGATGACGCAAGGAGCGTATGGTTTGGTCTAAGCGTAGATGGCATTAATCCTTTTGGGGAGCAGAGCAGCAACCATAGCACCTGGCCTGTGACTCTATGTTTGTATAACCTTCCTCCTTGGTTGTGCATGAAGCGGAAGTTCATTATGATGCCAATGCTCATCCAAGGGCATAAGCAACCCGGCAACGACATTGATGTGTACCTAAGGCCATTAGTTGAAGAACTCTTACAACTGTGGAATGGAACAGGTGTATGTGCGTGGGATGAGCACATGGGGGAAGAATTTGACCTAAAGGCGTTGCTGTTCGTGACCATCAATGATTGGCCTGCTCTCAGTAACCTTTCAGGACAGACAAACAAGGGATACCGCGGATGCACGCACTGTTTGGATGATACCGACTGTATATATTTGAATAGTTGTAAGAAGAATGTGTACCTGGGACATCATCGACTTCTTCCGAGCAGGCATCCCGTAAGAAAGAAAGGCAAGCATTTCAAAGGTGAGGCGGATCACCGGACGAAGCCTCGCCACCGTACTGGTGCTGATGTACATGATATGGTCAAGGATTTGAAGGTGATATTTGGAAAGGGTCCTGGCGGACAACCTGTTCCGAAGGACGCGGAGGGACGCACACCCATGTGGAAGAAGAAATCTATATTTTGGGACCTGTCATATTGGAAAGACCTAGAGGTCCGCTCCGCAGTCGACGCGATGCACGTGACGAAGAATCTTTGCGTGACCCTGCTTGGCTTCTTGGGCGTGTATGGGAAGACAAAAGATACACCTGAGGCACGGGAGGACAAGCAACATATGCACGGAGAAGACGACATACATCAGGGTCATGCAAGCACACATAGCACCTGGCCTGTGTTTGTGTGGATGTACAACCTTCCCCCCTGGTTGTGCATGAAGAGGAAGTACATTCACATGAGTATGCTAATTGAAGGGCCGAAACAACCAGGGAACGACATCAATCTGTATCTAGGGCTGCTGAAGGAGGAGCGAGACAGGCTGTGGAAAACGCCAGCCAATACGTGGGATGCTGCAGAGAAAGAATATTTCCCTATGAGAGCTGCACTGCTCACGACGGTGCACGAGAATCTTGGTTACGGATATCTCGCGGGGCAGGTAGTCCACGGATTTTCTGGATGCGTAAGGTGCATGGATGACACAACGTATCGCCAGCTAGATAGAGATCCCGGGTCTTCGAAAACCGTGTTCATGGGACATCGAAGGTGGCTTCGCGACGATGACCCATGGAGGAAACGCAAGGATCTGTTCGATGGTGAAACTGAACCCCAAAAACGCCCGTGTACGAGGAGCGGTGAGGAAATTGACGAGGTATTGAAAAATTGGAAAGACTGCCCACAGCCGGGAAAGAAGCAAAAGGCGCCAGAGCCGGGAAAGAAGTGAAAGGCGCCAGAGCCGCTGCTGAAGGTATGGAAAACGAGGTCTGTTTTCTAGGACTTGCCGTACTGGAAGATCCACCGTGTGCCTCACAACCTTGATGTCATGCATATCACGAAGAACGTGTGCGAGAGTCTGCTTGGTAGCCTGCTCAACATGCCAGAGAGGACCAAAGATGGGCCGAAAGCAAGGGCAGACTTGAAATCAATGGGCATCAGGCAGGAGCTTCACGCTGATGATGATGATGAGGCGAAGCAGGACACATAAAGTCATCGCAAAGGCAAAAAGGCCAAGAAGACCGGAAATGACTACCCTCCCGCGTGCTTCACTCTAAGTCAGGAGGAGATCAAGCAGTTTTTCACCTGCCTCCTAGGAGTAAAACTTCCTTAGGGTTAAGCGGGGAAGATAAGCAGATACCTAGACCCAGCAAAGCAGAAGTTCAGTGGGATGAAGTCTCACGACTGTCACGTGCTAATGACGTAGATACTTCCAGTTGCAATCCGTGGGATCATGGACGCGCACGTCCGTGAAACGCTATTTGGCCTATGCAACTTTTTCGACGTCATCTCTCGGAAGTCGATTGGCGTGAGGCAACTCAGAAGGCTACAGGAAGAGATCGTGGTGATAGTATGCGAGCTTGAGATGTACTTCCCGCCCGCATTCTTCGACATTATGGTGCATCTGCTGTTCCATATCGTGGAGGATATCATCCAACTCGGGCCGACGTTCCTGCACAGCATGATGCCGTTCGAAAGGATGAATGGTGTCATCAAAGGATACGTTCGGAACATGTCACGTCCAGAGGGAAGTATAGCCAGGAGCTTTGTGACCGAAGAGTGCATCTCCTACTGCATGAATTATCTAGGCATCGAGAACCCCGTTGGTCTGCCCGTCAACAGGCACCTCGGCAGGCTCGCTGGATGGGGTCACCGTGAGGGTCGCTGCGAAATGCATGTCGACTTCGAGGGTCGACTCGCCAACTTTGAAAGAGCAAACCTAGTCGCGCTACAACACATAGATGTGGTCGATCCTTGGGTGGTAGAGCACAAAACCTTTATTGAGAAGACGTACAATGACCGAGTCCAACAGAGGACGGATGGAGATATTCTCAAAGAGCACAACTCATGTTTCACGCGTTGGTTCAAGCAGAAGCTTCTGTCGTACCCTTTACATGAAGATTCTTCCGCGGAAGAACAACTCATATTCGCCTTGTCACAGGGCGCCGAGCACAACCTGATGACATATGAGGCGTACGATATCAACGGCTACACATTCTACACCGAGGACAAGGACATGAAGAGCGATGGTTATCAGAACTCCGGGGTAACGATGGAATCCTACACCGGTAAGGACAAGGACAGATACTACGGAAGAATCGAGGAGATCTGGGAGCTGAGCTACGCTGGAGAGAAGGTGCTGATGTTCTGTGTCTGATGGGCCAAGAGCGTCCTAAAAGAAGAC
>NW_025237807.1:0-4509 GCF_018294505.1 Triticum aestivum
GGAGGAGATGGCGATGTGCAAGATCAGAGACGTCAGTGAGCTATATGCCCTGGCCGACAAGTGTGCACGTGCTGAGGAAGGGAGGAAACTCCCCGGAGAGAATACAGAAGCAGGAGGATCTGATAGTGAGGAGGCTGCCCCGGCAAAGAAAAAACCGGCGGCGGAACAACAGGAAGAAGAAAGGCAAAGATGTGCTAGTTGTTGAGCAGTCCGGCAACGGAGGTGGCGCCAAGAAAGCCAAAGCTGGTAGCTCCGGCGGGGAGATTGCCGCAGGCACCAACTACCAGGTTGTGGCGGTCGCCGACAAACAGGACGGCACCAACAAGCAGTACTGCAAGATCCACCGCACCAAGGGCCATGACCTCCAGAGCTGCAAGAAGGTCGAGCAGCTTGTCGAGCAGGAAAAGCCTGAATACGAGCGACACGACAAGGAGAAGGCCCAGGAAGGTGCTGGAGGAGCCGGCAAGAAACGCCCCGGCCGAGGAGGACGCCGCGGCAAGGCCAAGCAGCGGCAAGGAGATAGACCTACCCGCGGCCGCGACAAGGATGAAGATGACGATGACGATGAAGATATGGATGATGACGAGACCGATGGGCAGGAGTTCCAGAAAGCCACAGAGGTCCTGTGCGTTGACGGTGGTGCTTCTCTGCATACTTCACACCGCCAGCACAAGCGGTGGGTGCGGGAAGTCAATGCGGCAGAACCACCCGTCGAGTCACGCAAGCCTCTGAAATGGTCCAGCACGCCTATCATCTTTGATATTGAGGACCACCCTGATCGCATAACTGCGGTCGGGTGCTTGCCGATGTTGGTTTCACCAACTATCCGCAACCTCAAGGTCACTAAGATGCTAGTTGACGACGGGGCCGGCTTGAACCTGATCTCCTACGCGGTACTCCAGAAACTCCAGATCCCTGATGGCGAGCTCGAAGAGACCGGCACATTCCAAGGAATCAATCCGGGAAGGAGCAAGCCAAAGGGAAAGATCACGTTGCCGGTGACATTTGCAAGCGAGTTGAACTTCAGGACTGAGAGGGTCACTTTTGACGTTGCTGACTTTCCATTGCCTTACAATGGGATACTCGTCCGTCTAGCACTCGCCCAATTCATGGCAGCCTCTCACTATGCATACAACATGCTGAAGATGCCAGGCCCGATAAGTGTCATCTCTGTCCCTAGCGACAAGAAGGATGCTCTTATCTGCGCCAACAAGATCTACCGGGAAGCAGCTGCTGCAACAGATCGCAAGTCACTTGCCGTTGAAGCTCCCGGGGCGAAGAAGCAGACCAAGTCCGGCAAGAGTTCTGATGCCCACTCCGGCAAGCGCACCTCTTCGGAGTGCTGCGCTACCGTCGAGGACGCACCATCGAGCTCCACCGGCAAGTGTAAGAAGACAATGGCAGCTCCACCAGAGACCAAGAAGGTGTCCGCCAAGGAGGATGGCACTGGTGGTACCTTCACCATCAGTGCCACTCTCGACCCTAAATAGGAAAGCGCGCTCGTTGCTTTCCTGTGGGCGAACGTCGACGTATTTGCGTGGCAACCGTCTGACATCCCCGATGTTCCCAGGAAAGTAATCGAGCACCATCTTGCCGTCTGTCCTCATGCGCGGCCCGTCAAGCAGAAAGTTAGGAAGCAGGCAGTGGAGCGCCAAGAATTCATCGCAGAAGAAATCAAGAAGTTGGAAGCAGCAGGCCCTGTCAGAGGAGTGATCCATCCTACGCGGTTGGCCAACCCTGTAGTCGTGCGCAAGGCAAACGGGAAATGGAGGCTTTGTATCGACTTTACCGATGTCAATAAAGCTTGTCCCAAAGACCCATTTCCCTTGCCGCGCATCGACCAGATTGTTGACTCCACGGCCGGATTTGACTTGCTTTCATTTCTTGATGCATACTCAGGATACCATCAGATCTTCATGGCAGAAGAGGATGAGGAGAAGACCGCATTCATCACCCCATGTGGCACATACTATTTCGTACGGATGCCTTTCGGTTTAAAGAATGCTGGTTCAACATTTGCAAGGGTAGTCCATGACGCTTTTGAGCCGCAAATGCACAGAAATGTGGAAGCCTACATGGATGACATAGTGGTCAAGAGCAAGGACAAGGCGACTCTGATTCAAGATTTAGATGAAACCTTTGCAAATCTGCGCAAGATCAACCTCAAGCTTAACCCCGAGAAGTGTGTGTTTGGAGTCCCCTCCGGCAAGCTTCTCGGGTTCTTCGTGTCTCAGCGGGGAATTGAGGCCAATCCCGACAAGATCAAGGCCATTGAGCAGATTGAAGCACCAAAGTGCGTCAAGGGTGTACGAAGACTTGCCGGTTGCATAGCTGCTCTCAGCAGGTTTATCTCTAGGTCTGCTGAGCGCGCCCTGCCATTTTTTAAAATATTGAAAAAGGCAGGTCCAATGAAATGGACTCCGGAAGCGGAGGCTTCACTACAGGACTTAAAGAGATACCTGTCCTCCACTCCAATACTTGTCGCACCTAAGCCACAAGAGAAGTTGCTGCTATATATAGCGGCAACCAATCAAGTGGTTAGTGTTGCATTAGTAGTAGAGAGGGAGGCGGACGATGAGCCAACAACCACGGCAGATGCATCCAGCGACAAGCAGGGGACTTCATCGGCAAGCTCTGGTCCCGACAAAGATGGATCTGCGCAGGCGCGTGAGAAGATGCAGAAAAGAATGGTGTAGCGCCCAGTTTACTTTGTCAGTTCCCTTCTGCAGGGGGCTAGGTCAAGGTACTCTGGTGTGCAGAAATTGCTTTTCGGCCTTCTCATGGCCTCGAGAAAGCTGCGCCATTACTTCCAAGCACATGAGATCACATTCCTCACTCGTTTTCCGCTGAAGAGGATACTGCAAAATCCAGAAGCAACAGGCAGGATTGTCGAGTGGGCACTGGAACTGTCAAGATTTGGCCTCAAGTTTGAGAGCACTTTGACTATCCAAAGCAGAGCATTGGCGGAGTTCATAGCAGAATGGACGCCAACACAAGATGAAGAAATTCTAGAAACGAGCATCCCCGTCAAGGAAGCAAGCAAAGAGTGGCTGATGTACTTTGATGGTGCCTTTTCGCTGCAAGGCGCCGGTGCGGGCGTGCTACTTGTTGCACCCACCGGAGAGCACCTCAAGTACGTAGTCCAGATGCACTTTCCCAAGGAGCAAGCAACGAACAATACCGCAGAGTATGAGGGTTTGCTTGCCGGTCTCAGGATTGCAGCAGACCTTGGGATCAAGAAGCTCATTGTCAGAGGTGACTCACAGCTTGTCGTCCGCCAAGTGAACAAGAATTATCAGAGTCCGTTGATGGAAGCTTACGTTGATGAAGTGAGAAAGCTAGAAGAGCACTTTGACAGCCTACAGATGGAACATGTTCCAAGAGCTCAGAACGACATTGCCGATGGCCTATCGAAGTGCGCCGCACTTAAGTTACCTGTGGAACCAGGGATCTTTGTGCTCAAACTGACTCAACCATCTGTAACGCCATCAACTGGACAGAGCAAGAAGAGGAAGTTGATTTCTGGTGACTATTTTCCGGCAGAGCTCCCCGAAGCCGCTGCCAAGAAGGTCCTCAAGATCAACACCAAGGGTGCTGAGGAGCAGTCTGCTCCGGCAAGCCCTAGGGTTTGTTCCGTTGAAGCAGACGCTCCCGACAAGTTTTGCTCTGGCAAGCTTGCCGGGGAACGTCAAGCTTCGGCTGAGCCGCAGGTTCTCGCCGTAGAAGCGGATGTTCCCGCAGCAGCAGATGTGCCTTTAGTCCTTGTTGTTGAGCCGCAAGCTCCAGCATGGGCATAGCAGATTGTCCGTTTCCTTCAGATAGGAGAACTTCCCGAAGAGCAAGAAGAAGTGGAAAGAGTAGCCCGGCAGTCAAGTATGTACCAGTTTGTCGACAACACACTATATAGAAGAAGACTCAACCACGTGAAATTGAAGTGTATTCACCGGGAAGACGGACAAAAGCTGTTGGCAGAGATACATGGAGGCATATGTGGTCACCACATTGGCGCAAGAGCACTTGCCGGCAAAGGGTTCCGGCAAGGTTTCTTTTGGCCGACAGCCCTCCAGGATGCAACTGCACAAGTAACCAAGTGTGAAGCGTGCCAGTTCCATTCCAAGCAGATACACCAGCCAGCTCAAGCTCTCCAGACGATCCCTTTATTCTGGCCATTTTCGGTCTGGGGGCTCGACATCCTCGGCCCCTTTCCCCGAGATGTCGGGGGCTTTGAGTACTTGTACGTTGCAATCGACAAGTTCACAAAGTGGCCAGAAGTGGAAGCAGTGAGGAAGGTGACAGCACAGTCAGCAGTCAAGTTCTTCAGGTCGATTGTTTGCCGCTTCGGGATCCCTAACAGGATCATCACCGACAACGACACGCAATTCACGAGCCGCACCTTCATGCAGTACGTCCAAGATCTTGGCGCCAAGGTCTGCTTCGCTTCTGTTGCTCATCCGAGAAGTAATGGTCAAGCAGAGAGGGCAAATGCTGAAGTGCTGCGCGGGCTCAAGA
>NW_025237808.1:0-4509 GCF_018294505.1 Triticum aestivum
GGAGGAGATGGCGATGTGCAAGATCAGAGACGTCAGTGAGCTATATGCCCTGGCCGACAAGTGTGCACGTGCTGAGGAAGGGAGGAAACTCCCCGGAGAGAATACAGAAGCAGGAGGATCTGATAGTGAGGAGGCTGCCCCGGCAAAGAAAAAACCGGCGGCGGAACAACAGGAAGAAGAAAGGCAAAGATGTGCTAGTTGTTGAGCAGTCCGGCAACGGAGGTGGCGCCAAGAAAGCCAAAGCTGGTAGCTCCGGCGGGGAGATTGCCGCAGGCACCAACTACCAGGTTGTGGCGGTCGCCGACAAACAGGACGGCACCAACAAGCAGTACTGCAAGATCCACCGCACCAAGGGCCATGACCTCCAGAGCTGCAAGAAGGTCGAGCAGCTTGTCGAGCAGGAAAAGCCTGAATACGAGCGACACGACAAGGAGAAGGCCCAGGAAGGTGCTGGAGGAGCCGGCAAGAAACGCCCCGGCCGAGGAGGACGCCGCGGCAAGGCCAAGCAGCGGCAAGGAGATAGACCTACCCGCGGCCGCGACAAGGATGAAGATGACGATGACGATGAAGATATGGATGATGACGAGACCGATGGGCAGGAGTTCCAGAAAGCCACAGAGGTCCTGTGCGTTGACGGTGGTGCTTCTCTGCATACTTCACACCGCCAGCACAAGCGGTGGGTGCGGGAAGTCAATGCGGCAGAACCACCCGTCGAGTCACGCAAGCCTCTGAAATGGTCCAGCACGCCTATCATCTTTGATATTGAGGACCACCCTGATCGCATAACTGCGGTCGGGTGCTTGCCGATGTTGGTTTCACCAACTATCCGCAACCTCAAGGTCACTAAGATGCTAGTTGACGACGGGGCCGGCTTGAACCTGATCTCCTACGCGGTACTCCAGAAACTCCAGATCCCTGATGGCGAGCTCGAAGAGACCGGCACATTCCAAGGAATCAATCCGGGAAGGAGCAAGCCAAAGGGAAAGATCACGTTGCCGGTGACATTTGCAAGCGAGTTGAACTTCAGGACTGAGAGGGTCACTTTTGACGTTGCTGACTTTCCATTGCCTTACAATGGGATACTCGTCCGTCTAGCACTCGCCCAATTCATGGCAGCCTCTCACTATGCATACAACATGCTGAAGATGCCAGGCCCGATAAGTGTCATCTCTGTCCCTAGCGACAAGAAGGATGCTCTTATCTGCGCCAACAAGATCTACCGGGAAGCAGCTGCTGCAACAGATCGCAAGTCACTTGCCGTTGAAGCTCCCGGGGCGAAGAAGCAGACCAAGTCCGGCAAGAGTTCTGATGCCCACTCCGGCAAGCGCACCTCTTCGGAGTGCTGCGCTACCGTCGAGGACGCACCATCGAGCTCCACCGGCAAGTGTAAGAAGACAATGGCAGCTCCACCAGAGACCAAGAAGGTGTCCGCCAAGGAGGATGGCACTGGTGGTACCTTCACCATCAGTGCCACTCTCGACCCTAAATAGGAAAGCGCGCTCGTTGCTTTCCTGTGGGCGAACGTCGACGTATTTGCGTGGCAACCGTCTGACATCCCCGATGTTCCCAGGAAAGTAATCGAGCACCATCTTGCCGTCTGTCCTCATGCGCGGCCCGTCAAGCAGAAAGTTAGGAAGCAGGCAGTGGAGCGCCAAGAATTCATCGCAGAAGAAATCAAGAAGTTGGAAGCAGCAGGCCCTGTCAGAGGAGTGATCCATCCTACGCGGTTGGCCAACCCTGTAGTCGTGCGCAAGGCAAACGGGAAATGGAGGCTTTGTATCGACTTTACCGATGTCAATAAAGCTTGTCCCAAAGACCCATTTCCCTTGCCGCGCATCGACCAGATTGTTGACTCCACGGCCGGATTTGACTTGCTTTCATTTCTTGATGCATACTCAGGATACCATCAGATCTTCATGGCAGAAGAGGATGAGGAGAAGACCGCATTCATCACCCCATGTGGCACATACTATTTCGTACGGATGCCTTTCGGTTTAAAGAATGCTGGTTCAACATTTGCAAGGGTAGTCCATGACGCTTTTGAGCCGCAAATGCACAGAAATGTGGAAGCCTACATGGATGACATAGTGGTCAAGAGCAAGGACAAGGCGACTCTGATTCAAGATTTAGATGAAACCTTTGCAAATCTGCGCAAGATCAACCTCAAGCTTAACCCCGAGAAGTGTGTGTTTGGAGTCCCCTCCGGCAAGCTTCTCGGGTTCTTCGTGTCTCAGCGGGGAATTGAGGCCAATCCCGACAAGATCAAGGCCATTGAGCAGATTGAAGCACCAAAGTGCGTCAAGGGTGTACGAAGACTTGCCGGTTGCATAGCTGCTCTCAGCAGGTTTATCTCTAGGTCTGCTGAGCGCGCCCTGCCATTTTTTAAAATATTGAAAAAGGCAGGTCCAATGAAATGGACTCCGGAAGCGGAGGCTTCACTACAGGACTTAAAGAGATACCTGTCCTCCACTCCAATACTTGTCGCACCTAAGCCACAAGAGAAGTTGCTGCTATATATAGCGGCAACCAATCAAGTGGTTAGTGTTGCATTAGTAGTAGAGAGGGAGGCGGACGATGAGCCAACAACCACGGCAGATGCATCCAGCGACAAGCAGGGGACTTCATCGGCAAGCTCTGGTCCCGACAAAGATGGATCTGCGCAGGCGCGTGAGAAGATGCAGAAAAGAATGGTGTAGCGCCCAGTTTACTTTGTCAGTTCCCTTCTGCAGGGGGCTAGGTCAAGGTACTCTGGTGTGCAGAAATTGCTTTTCGGCCTTCTCATGGCCTCGAGAAAGCTGCGCCATTACTTCCAAGCACATGAGATCACATTCCTCACTCGTTTTCCGCTGAAGAGGATACTGCAAAATCCAGAAGCAACAGGCAGGATTGTCGAGTGGGCACTGGAACTGTCAAGATTTGGCCTCAAGTTTGAGAGCACTTTGACTATCCAAAGCAGAGCATTGGCGGAGTTCATAGCAGAATGGACGCCAACACAAGATGAAGAAATTCTAGAAACGAGCATCCCCGTCAAGGAAGCAAGCAAAGAGTGGCTGATGTACTTTGATGGTGCCTTTTCGCTGCAAGGCGCCGGTGCGGGCGTGCTACTTGTTGCACCCACCGGAGAGCACCTCAAGTACGTAGTCCAGATGCACTTTCCCAAGGAGCAAGCAACGAACAATACCGCAGAGTATGAGGGTTTGCTTGCCGGTCTCAGGATTGCAGCAGACCTTGGGATCAAGAAGCTCATTGTCAGAGGTGACTCACAGCTTGTCGTCCGCCAAGTGAACAAGAATTATCAGAGTCCGTTGATGGAAGCTTACGTTGATGAAGTGAGAAAGCTAGAAGAGCACTTTGACAGCCTACAGATGGAACATGTTCCAAGAGCTCAGAACGACATTGCCGATGGCCTATCGAAGTGCGCCGCACTTAAGTTACCTGTGGAACCAGGGATCTTTGTGCTCAAACTGACTCAACCATCTGTAACGCCATCAACTGGACAGAGCAAGAAGAGGAAGTTGATTTCTGGTGACTATTTTCCGGCAGAGCTCCCCGAAGCCGCTGCCAAGAAGGTCCTCAAGATCAACACCAAGGGTGCTGAGGAGCAGTCTGCTCCGGCAAGCCCTAGGGTTTGTTCCGTTGAAGCAGACGCTCCCGACAAGTTTTGCTCTGGCAAGCTTGCCGGGGAACGTCAAGCTTCGGCTGAGCCGCAGGTTCTCGCCGTAGAAGCGGATGTTCCCGCAGCAGCAGATGTGCCTTTAGTCCTTGTTGTTGAGCCGCAAGCTCCAGCATGGGCATAGCAGATTGTCCGTTTCCTTCAGATAGGAGAACTTCCCGAAGAGCAAGAAGAAGTGGAAAGAGTAGCCCGGCAGTCAAGTAGTTACCAGTTTGTCGACAACACACTATATAGAAGAAGACTCAACCACGTGAAATTGAAGTGTATTCACCGGGAAGACGGACAAAAGCTGTTGGCAGAGATACATGGAGGCATATGTGGTCACCACATTGGCGCAAGAGCACTTGCCGGCAAAGGGTTCCGGCAAGGTTTCTTTTGGCCGACAGCCCTCCAGGATGCAACTGCACAAGTAACCAAGTGTGAAGCGTGCCAGTTCCATTCCAAGCAGATACACCAGCCAGCTCAAGCTCTCCAGACGATCCCTTTATTCTGGCCATTTTCGGTCTGGGGGCTCGACATCCTCGGCCCCTTTCCCCGAGATGTCGGGGGCTTTGAGTACTTGTACGTTGCAATCGACAAGTTCACAAAGTGGCCAGAAGTGGAAGCAGTGAGGAAGGTGACAGCACAGTCAGCAGTCAAGTTCTTCAGGTCGATTGTTTGCCGCTTCGGGATCCCTAACAGGATCATCACCGACAACGACACGCAATTCACGAGCCGCACCTTCATGCAGTACGTCCAAGATCTTGGCGCCAAGGTCTGCTTCGCTTCTGTTGCTCATCCGAGAAGTAATGGTCAAGCAGAGAGGGCAAATGCTGAAGTGCTGCGCGGGCTCAAGA
>NW_025237809.1:0-4507 GCF_018294505.1 Triticum aestivum
GCCCCTCGCCGGAGCCCCGACGAGGTACTGCCGCTGCCCCGTTTCGTCGTTGCCGGTTTACGTTTTAAAAGAAAAACCCTTCGTTTAAAAAAAACCCTAGATCGGTTTTTTTTTTGGTTTTATTATTTTGCGAGCGTTCCCCGAACCGTTCGTTTTAACGAACGCGTTCGTCGGTTTTTCTCTGTTAACGAACGTCCGTTATTTAGTCGTTCGTCCGTTTTTATTTTTCGTCGGATTTTTCTCGTTATTTTCTCAGATTCGATTTCTGATCGAATCTTCGATTCTGTTTAACTTCTCGCTCGTTTATCGGAATCAGGCGATTCAAGCGCCTAGAGTTTCGTCTCGAAATTTTCTTTCAGTTTAACCTATTGAAACAAGTTTTTGCTACAGTAAAAATTGACCTAGATACAGATTAGCCAAAGAAGTTTCTTTCTTTCGCTGTTTGACTTTCGTTGCTTCTTTCGAGTTGATTCTTTTTGCAAACTGGAGTTCTTAAGTTGAACTTTCTGGTTGGATCTTTCATTCGAGTTTTACCTGTGCATTAGATGAGTACTGATTGTATGCTTGTTTGTTTGCGATAGAGTACCCGGAGTGTGCCGCTTGTTACTTCGACTCGTTAGCTTTTGCGGATCATCAGCAAGGCAAGTAACACTTTGATCATATCCCGTTCATACCCAGTTTTATTGCATTAGATCTGTTTTCCTCAAACACTTGCATGATTAGGATCTAATTAAACTGTGGGTATTGGGAAGTAGTTGAGGTAGTACCTATTACCTGTTTTGTTTATCAAACCCTTGGGAGTTACTTCTACGTTTGCTATTATATTGCCATGCTATGCTCGTAGACGTGGATTTGGGTTTGAGTGATATTCATGATAGATGTGAGATGTTTATTAATGGTTCAACTTAAGGTGGCAACTAAAACTCACATCTGGGTGGATTGAGGCACCTGGAGAACCCAGTGTTGCCTGTATGTATAAGGTCCGCCACCCAGGCTCAAAGGGATCATAAGATTATTCATGCTAGAAACTTCCGTGTGCAGCCACAAGCTATTATGGGCTCTAGCATAGCTGAGTAGGTTACAGGATCTCTTGAAGAGGTGGACTAGCAGATGTAGGGGAAAGTAGGTGTACCGGTCCATCCAGAGTAAATAGTGATTGTTTCTGAAAGACTGTGTCTCGGTCATCCGTTTCTCAAACATCATGCAGTGCGAGAATCAAGCGGAGGCGATCGAGTCTTGTGGGGAAAAGTGCGCAAACCTCTGCAGAGTGTACAAACTGATCATGATTAGCCGTGTCCCTGGTTATGGACAACTTGAGTATCTAGTACCTAAATTATCATTTGAATCTCATCACCGTGATACTTATAATTAATTTTGTTGGGTTAATGATGACACTTAATTGGGATTGAGTTGGAGGTACCTTCTCAATGTTTCACAACCACCATGATAGTTAAATAAAATTTATTCCTTTGAAGTAGGATAAAATTGGCTTTTCGCCAAACTGTAACCATAGAGCTTTCCACCAGCCATATATGCATATAGTATAGCCTTACTATTGTTCATTGCTCTCTATGTGTTACTTTGCCAGCATATCCTATGTGCTGACCCGTTTTCGGGCTGCAACGTTTCATGTTGCAGACTTTTCAGACGACGAGTAAGGTGCCTTAGGTCGTGGTCTTATACTCAGTGATGCCGCTGGAGTGATGGACTCACTTATCTTCCAAGTCTTCCGCTGTTATCGTTATTAGATGGCCTTAAGCCATGTTTATCATACTTAATCTCTTCGGAGATATTCGATGTAATAAGTGTGTGATTGCTACTCTGTTATAAATCCTCCATTTGTACTGTGCGTGTCAGCATTACTGATCCAGGGATGACACTGGTGCACAGCAGCACAGACCATTTGAGGTCTGGTCGCTACATATGGTCAATGATTTACACGTAATCTTTGGAAAGAGTCCTGGCGGACTAGCTGTTCCGAATGACGCTGTGGGACACGCACCCATGTGGAAGAAGAAATCTATATTTTGGGACCTACCCTACTGGAAAGACCTAGAGGTCCGCTCTTCAATCGATGTGATGCACGTGACGAAGAACCTTTGCGCGAACCTTCTAGGCTTCTTGGGCGTGTATGGGAAGACAAAATATACACCTGAGGCACGGGAGGACCTGCAACGTTTGCACGAAAAAGATGGCATGCCTCCGAAGCAGTATGAAGGTCCTGCCAGCTACGCTCTTACGAAAGAAGAGAAAGAAATCTTCTTTGAATGCCTGCTCAGTATAAAGGTCCCGACTGGCTTCTCGTCGAATATAAAGGGAATAATAAATATGCCAGAGAAAAAGTTCCAGAACCTAAAGTCTCATGACTGCCACGTGATTATGACGCAACTGCTTCCGGTTGCATTGAGGGGGCTTCTACCGGAAAACGTCCGATTAGCCATTGTGAAGCTATGTGCATTCCTCAATGCAATCTCTCAGAAGGTGATCGATCCAGAAATCATACCAAGGCTAAGGAGTGATCTGGCGCAATGTCTTGTCAGTTTCGAGCTGGTGTTCCCACCATCCTTCTTTAATATCATGACGCACGTCCTAGTTCATCTAGTCGACGAGATTGTCATTCTGGGGCCCGTATTTCTACACAATATGTTCCCCTTTCAGAGGTTCATGGGAGTCCTAAATAAATATGTCCGTACCCGCGCTAGGCCAGAAGGAAGCATCTCCATGGGCCATCAAACAGAGGATGTCATTGGGTTTTGGGTTGACTTCATTCCTGGCCTGAAGAAGATAGGTCTCCCAAAATCGCGGTATGAGGGGAGACTGACTGGAAAAGGCACGCTAGGAGCGGACTCAATAATATGCAGGGACGAGCATTCTTGGTCTCAAGCACACTACACAGTTCTACAGAACTCTACCTTGGTGACCCCGTATGTCGATGAACACAAGAACAGTCTACGCTCCAAACACCCGGAGCAGTGTGACGACTGGATTACATGTGAACACATCAGGACTTTCAGCAGTTGGTTGGAAACACGTCTCAGAGGTGACACCACTGTTTGTGATGAGTTGTACTCGTTGTCCAGGGGACCATCTTCGACTGTATTGACTTACGAAGGATACGAGATAAATGGGAATACATTTTACATGATCGCCCAAGATCAAAAGAGCACCAACCAAAACAGCGGTGTCCGCTTTGATGCAGCAACCGAGAGGTGAAAGGACACAAATTATGGTTACATAACGGACATATGGGAACTTGACTACGGACATGATTTTAAGGTCCCTTTGTTTAAGTGCAAATGGGTCAATCTGTCAGGAGGCGGGGCACAGGTAGACCCACAGTACGGAATGACAACAATGGATCTGAACAATCTTGGGTACACTGACGAACCGTTCGTCCTAGCCAATGATGTGGCACAGGTTATCTATGTGAAGGACATGTCTACCAGACCGAGAAAAAGAAAAGATAAGGAAGCGAATACATCATACGATGAGCCAAAGCGCACATAGTTCTTTCAGGAAAAAGGGACATTGTGGGAGTGGAGGGCAAGACAGACATGTCTCAAGATTATGAAAAGTTTCATGAAATTCCTCCCTTGAAAGTCAAGGCTGACCCAAGCATCCTGATAAACGATGAAGATTATCCATGGTTACGGCGCAATAAGCAAATGACACAAGCGAAGAAAAAGTGAAGACTTTCTCCCGCAACCATTATGATGATACCATGGCAACTTTGTAACAGACGAGTATGATACAATTGTCCGTTTTGTACACGAAGTGCATCTAGTTTTTGCCGTAACCCTCTCAACTTTCTTGCACATGCGATGTGGATGAAATGATGATACCATGCCAACTTTCAACCTTTTCAGAGTTCATTTGAAATGCTTTTCAATTTTAGGGTCTTATAGCTCAAAATAATTAGTAAATGCATGAAAAATGGTGCATGAAAAATAACAAGTAAAATAAATAATGAATTAGAAACAAAATAATATAAACTATTAAAATATATAAGTAGAAACAAAATAAAATAAACTTTAATAAAATTTATGAAACTAAAATTAACAAAGTATTTTCTGTTCAAAACATTATAAGAAACCTCTAGTATTATTGAAACTAAAATCATATAAAATTGATGCAACTAAAATTATCGAAGTATTTTCTGTTCAAAATCATTAAAAGCAATAAGAATTTTCATAAATAACTTTTTTTGATAGAAACTTTAATAGAAAAAAGAATTATCATAAAGTAAAATAAATAAGTAATTAGAAACAAAATAAAATAAAATAAATAAGTGTTTTGTTGTAAGAAGAAACAAAATAAGATAAATAAAGCAAAAAAGAAAACAAAAAAACTGGGAAAAAAATAAAAAATGCCACCTACTGGGCCACCACGGCCTGAATACGACTAGAAACCCATCCATGGGCCAGGATTCAGGCCCGCAGAAGGCCCAGCAGGCCCACAGGCATAGCAGTGCAAGATTAGGCCCAGAGGCCTGTAGTTCAGAGGAGTT
>NW_025237810.1:0-4506 GCF_018294505.1 Triticum aestivum
TGCTCCCGTGCTGGTACCGCCAGACTTCTCCAAGGACTTTGTTATCTACTGCGACGCCTCGCGACAAGGACTAGGTTGCATTCTCATGCAAGATCGACACGTAATTGCTTACGCTTCACGGCAATTGCACCCACATGAGGAGAATTATCCTACTCATGATCTAGAGCTTGCAGCCGTAGTCTATGCACTTAAGACCTGGCGACATTACCTCCTCGGTAATCGTTGCGAAATATTCACTGATCACCAAAGTCTGAAGTATATTTTCACCCAACCGGATTTGAATCTCAGGCAGAGACGTTGGGTTGAATTGATCACTGACTTCGACTTAGGAATAACCTACACCCCAGGGAAAGCCAACGTCATGGCTGATGCGCTAAGTCGTAAATCTTATTGTAACAACCTGATGTTACAACAAAGTCAACCGCTTCTCCATGAGGAATTTCGAAATCTTAACCTTCACATTGTTCCTCAAGGTTTTCTCTCCACCTTGGTGGCAAAACCTACCCTTACGAATCAAATTATTAAAGCACAGAAGGTAGATCCGGGAATCTCCCGCATCAAGAGGAACATTCAGAAAGGAATTGCGGATTGTTTCTCCATTAATGATCAAGGAGTCGTATACTTCGGGGATCGACTAGTAGTTCCCAAAGTGCGCAACCTAAGGCGATTAATCCTTAAGGAAGCTCATGAATCTCCTCTCACCATTCATCCCGGTAGTACTAAGATGTATCAGGACCTACGCCAGAGGTTCTGGTGGACTAGGATGAAGAGAGAAATTGCTCAGTATATTGCAAATTGCGACGTCTGTCGTCGTGTAAAAGCAGAGCATCAACGGCCTGCTGGCACCCTTCAACCCTTAGCTATTCCTGAATGGAAATGGGATAAAATTGGTATGGATTTCATTACCGGGTTTCCCAGGACCAAGAGAGGGAATAATGCTATTTTCGTCGTGGTCGATCGTCTTTCCAAAGTAGCCCACTTCTTACCTGTTCGTGAGAGTATAACCGCTAGTCAGCTGGCAGATTTGTACATCTCCCGAATAGTGTCTCTCCATGGTGTTCCTTTGGAAATTAACTCGGATCGAGGAAGTCTTTTCACCTCTCGATTTTGGGAAAGTTTCCAAAATGCTATGGGAACCCGTCTTTCCTTTAGCACCGCTTTCCACCCTCAGTCGAGTGGTCAAGTGGAACGCGTCAACCAAATTCTAGAAGACATGCTTCGAGCCTCTGTTATCTCATTCGGAATGGACTGGGAGAAGTGCCTTCCATTTGCCGAATTCTCTTACTACAACAGCTATCAATCTAGCTTGGGTAAAGCCCCTTTTGAAGTTCTCTATGGACGATGATGTCGAACACCCCTTAACTGGTCAGAGACTGGGGAAAGACAATTCTTTGGCCCGGATATGATTCAGGAAGCAGAAGAACAAGTTCGTATCGTTCGTGAAAAGTTGAAAACAGCCCAATCTCGTCAAAAGAGTCAATATGACCAAAAACATAAGGCTATGACTTTCGAGGTTGACGAGAAGGCTTATCTTCGGGTCACCCCTCTGAAGGGAACCCATCGTTTCGGTATCAAAGGCAAATTGGCTCCTCATTACATTGGACCTTTTCGCATTCTTGCCAAACGAGGAGAAGTTTCCTACCAGTTGGAACTACCTCCGCACCTCTCCAGAGTTCACGATGTCTTCCACGTTTCTCAACTCAGGCGTTGCTTCTCGGGTCCTATCCGTGAAGTGGACCACAAAACGCTTGATCTCCAAGATGATCTTACATATCGAGAGTACCCCATTCGTATCCTCGATCAAGCCGAACGTACCACGCGACGTCATAATATCAAGTTTCTCAAGGTTCAATGGTCGCACCATTCTGAGGATGAAGCAACTTGGGAAAGGGAGGATCGTCTTCGACTTGAATATCCCGCCTTCTTCTCGGAGGAACCCAAATCTCGGGACGAGATTCTTTTGAGTGGGGGTGAGTTGTCACACCCTAGCTAGTCATGCATTAGAGTGTTGCATCATGTTTACTCCTTCATCAGAAACTTGAAATGGGGATGACAGAACCCCCAGTCCCCTCTGAAACCAACTAGGGTTACTAAAATAATTTTTCAATGAACCTGAAATGCCCTTCTAAAATGCCCATCATTTTTGTCTTGGTTCAGAACCTCTGCCAAAAGTGGTGCACATTTTCCTAGGCCATCCTAGGGTTTTTGAATTAAATCATAAATATTTGAATTTGGGCATTTAAAATAATATAAAATATTTAAATGCTCAAATATCTCCAAACTAAAATGTTTCATGTTGGAAATAATCCAACAATGGGCCAGGAATAGTTTGGTGATTTTTGGAGTTGCCTGGGTATTTTATTTAATTCAACAAAGTTGCAGATATATTAAATAAAAACAGAAACAGAAAAAAAGGGAAAAACTTACCTGTGCGGCCCAGCCAGCTGGCCGGCCCAGCAAGCCAGCCCAGCCCACCACCGCCGTCGTCCTCCTGGCGCCAGTCGGCCAGGCGTGTGGCCGGTGCGCGCGCACGGCCGGAGCGCCACGCCACTAGCCCGTCTGCCTGCCTCCCTCGCCAGCGCGACGCCGCGGCGTTTCTTCTCGGTGCCGCCCCGATCCCCTGGCCTTATCCCTCTCTCTCTCCCATGCTGCTCCCTCTCTCTCTCTCTCATGGCCGAACGCCACCGTCGCCGCCGTTCGCCATAGCCACCGTCTCCGACCACCCCAAGCTCCCCCGACTAGCTCAGGAGCTCCGCCTCGACTCCCTCTTCCTCCCCACCGCTCCACAGCTCCCCGGAAGCCCTGCATCGCCGCCACGTCGCCGTTCCCCTCTTCGGGCTCCGACCGTCGTCGCCGTCGAATTCACCGTCACCAGCGCGTCCCCGAGCCCGCTAACCATCCCTGCAGCTCCGCGGTGAGCCCCCGGATCGTTTCCCCCTCCTCCCCTGGTCTCTCCCGACCTCTAGGCCCTAGCCCCACCTTGGCCGAGAGCTCCACGCCGCCGGCGATGTCGCCGTCGTGGCCACGGTCGCCGTAGCGCCCAACCGAGCACACCATCGTGCTCCCCACCTCACCAGGAGCACGCAGCACGCACCAACGCCTCCCCAAACCCCCTGCAACACTGATCCCGACCGCACCCGAACTCCGGCCGCCGCAGCCGAGCTCGCCGCCGTCAACTCCGGCCACCCCGAGCCCAACCACCACCACCAATAGTCGCGGCTCAACCTCAGCAACACGTAGATGCCTTCCGCCGTCCATTTGGTTGCCGGAATGGCAAAAAGTACTTTCGCCGCCGTCTCGGACCTCGCCGGCGTCATGTCGCCGGTGGGGTTTGACTTGTCCGACCTGGGGTTTGACCCCCCCAGGGTCACTGACGCGTGGGCCCTGTCGGCCAGGTGGTTAGGTTAGCGCTAACTACTGTTAGTCAACCCCCCCTGACACTGATAGTGGGCCCCAGCGCCACTAACCCTAATTAGGATTAATTTAATCCTGTTTAACCCCCCCTGTCACTGACGTGTGGGCCCCACACGTCAGGTTTGACCTCAGCCAGCCATAGTTGACCACTGACGTCATGCTGACGTCATGCTGGCGCAATAATTATATTTCTGGATTTAATCTAAATCAGGAAATTCCAGAATATTAATTAAACTTCAAAAATTCATAACTTTTATTCTGTAACTCCAAATTGGACAAATTATATATGAAAAATGATCAGAAAAATCCAATCTATCCATCTGTACTATTTTCATGCATGATCAAACAAGTTAAATTGATGTTTTAAGCAGAACAAGAAAAGGCACTTTAAAAGGCCATATTTGAATTTGAAATTTGAATCCTTGATTCAAATTTGTTCAAACACTTCTGGTTTTAGTTGCATTAGCCCAACACACTCATATTGCCATGTTTCATGCATGCATCATATTGTTGCACATTGTTTGGTGATGCTTGTGTATCGATGTCCTTTGCGACAGGATCTGTCCCCGAGGAGTACTGTGATTACCCTAACGAAGAACCGTATCCGTGCATCGAACCATCAGGCAAGCAACCAACCATTTGATCATATCGATACAATCCCATGTTCTCGCTCCTGCTCTCTTTTACTGCATTAAGACAACGCGATTCAAACTGCTGTGTGCTACGGTAGTTGAACCCATTCCTGTGCATGACCTGTCATTGCCACAGTAACTAGATGAAACCCACTAGCATGTGTAGGAGTTGGTTGAGCCATATGTATGTGTTGTTCCTACCTTGCTATGCCTGCTATGCTTAGAGTCGTGTCAGGTCTGGTTCATCGGGGTGATGGGCTGGAGTGGAATGATTATGTTGGTAATGAGAGTGGTGTGGTGAACACGATTTGGTAAAGGTATCGATGAGAGGCCATGTAGGAGTACATGGTGGGTTGTTTCATTGAAGCCGACCTTAAGCACTGAGATCTGTATGTGTGATTTAAGAATCAGCTACTACCATGCATTGGGCCCGAAACCAATGGACCCTCTCGGCTTCTTA
>NW_025237811.1:0-4506 GCF_018294505.1 Triticum aestivum
CTTTGAAATTTGAGTTGTGGTTCTCGTGTCCTATTGTGTTTCAGCTATATAGGTACGGTCGACGTCATCATCACCGCCGCTTAACTCCATCGACTACTCAACATTGCCAAGGACGGTAACTTCGACGACATCTTTGTCATATCTTGCAATTGCGTTGATAACCCACATTCCCTCATTTTGCGTAGCTTACCCATCGAGACTAGCCATTGAGTATTGCCGGCAACGTGACTTGTGCACATTAGGGATCATATTCTATAGCATACATACCATACCATAGTGGTGCATATCTTGGGATCCACTTGTGTGTCACAAAGTTGTCATCGCATACACAATCCCTATCTTGGTTCGTGAAGTATTGCATGAGAAAAGAGCTAAAAAGTGAAAGAGCCACCCAAGCTTTTAAGCAAAGAGGAAAGATAAGCAAAGATCTTATGAACAAGAACCATAGCATCATACTACATTAAGATTGTCATATTGGATCATCTTGGATCATTGCACCGAAATACCATACATATAGCATACTTGGGATAGAGATAGTTGCATTTTTGCTTAGTAGATTGTGCACAAGTTTGCGTATCCGCCTATTGTGCAATCGTGCTAGCGTCTCTCTAGTATTGTGCAACAAGAGCATTTTTGTCGTTTCCACATTTTGGCTCACTTTTGGATTGCACAATCCCATTTATCTATTTGCGTGTGTGTTTCCGTGTACCCATACTAGCTTCGTCTACTTGTTGCATTTACAAATTTGTGAACCTTTTCCAACATTATTGAATCTCGCTTTCAATTGCATCAAATTTTGTGCCACCATCCTAACCAAGCTCCACCAAAAGCTTTTACTTGTGTAGGTGTGAGAACCGACAAGAATTGATACCAAAAGTGCTATTTCATTGTCCGCATTTGGGTGAACTTGGTTCATTTTAAACATCGGTCAAAGGTACATTGGTATTAGTTCTTTTCCTTCTACCACTTACATTTTGCTCGGTATGATGGATAGGCCAAGTTCTTCTACAAATCCACCTCTCATCGAGAACGGCGAAGACATGTCATCATTCGTCACAAAGAGCCACCGCTTTGGTGCTCAAAGGGCATTACACCAAGAGCAACAAGCTTTGAGCGACTGCATCGACAATCTCGCCACCGACTTGCGAGTCTCCGAGCAAGATACAAGAGACTACTTCGATGACAAGTTCGACTCTCACAAGCAAGAAAATGATGCAAGAATGTACGAGATCCGCGCCTTGATGAGGAACCGGCATCATTCCACTTCTTCCTCCTCAAGACGGAGCCGCTCGAGTCGACACTCCGACGACACCTTCTCCGACACAAGTACACCGTCATCGACCATTCTTCGACGAGCCGCGCGTCAAGACCGTCATGCATCTTGGAACCCACTACAAGACAAGCATTCACAAGAGAAAGTCGATGAGCAAGTCCCTCTTCCTAAATCAAACCAAGTGGCTTTTGCTCAAGCTCAAGAACGGCAACGACTACGGTGCCAAGAAGAACAACAAACGCGTCTACACCAAGAAGAACAAGACGCCGAGGCTCAACGTCTTCAACAATAACAACGAGAAGCGCAAGCTCTTGAGGCGCAACATGCCCTTCAAGAATCAAGTCGAGCCATCGCCAACCGCAATCGCGAACAGCGCAATCAAGAGGAAGCTCTTCGAGAAGAAATCCAAGAGAGGAACTACCAACCGCATGTGCAACGTCAAGCTCCACAAGCACCTCAACTTCAAGCTCAACGAGAACAAGTTGACCATGGACTTCCTCCGCGCCAAGAGCAACATGAGGATGATTACCCTCCATGTCAAGGGCGTCATCATTACCATCGCCAACAACACAATGAAGAGCAATGCTATGGCAAGCTCAAGTTCACAATGCCCAAGTTCAATGGTAGCAATGATCCGGAAGAGTACCTCTCATGGGCATTGAAGGTCGACAAAATCTTTCATTTGCACAACTTTGAGGAAGAAAAGAAGATCGCTATGGCATCACTTGAGTTCCAAGACTATGTGCTCATATGGTGGGAACAAGTCCTTGAACACCGTGAAGCAAGAGGTGAACCACCAATCACCACTTGGGCTCAAATGAAGGATGTCATGCGGGCACGCTTTGTACCAACCTACTACAACCGCGATCTCTTCAAGAAGCTACAACTCCTCAAGCAAGGAACAAATAGTGTTGAAGAATACTACAAGGAAATGGAGATTGCCATGATTCGAGCCAATGTCACGGAAGATGATGAGAAAACAATGGCACGTTTCTTGAATGGTCTCAATCATCCCATCAAGAAGATTGCTGACTTCCAACCCTATTCCAACCTCAGTGAGCTCGTGCATGAAGCTACAAAGGCGGAACGTCAAGTGCAAGATGACTTCAAGTACGCCAAGTACTCATCCAAGACCTACGGCTTCTCCAACATCCAAGCTTCATCGACTCCTCCAACATCTACATCAACCAAGCCTTCTCCAAGCAACAACGACAAGTCAAGTTACAAGAAAACTTCCTCAAGTTCAAGTCGTCTTCCTCCTACTACAAGCAACTTCAAGCCGCGTGCTTCATCTTCTACTCCAACCGATGAAACCGTCAAGACAAGTTCCTTCAAGTGTTTCACTTGCAGCGGCCGAGGCCACAAGGCCTACCAATGCATGAACAAGCGCACCATGATCCTCAACAACGACGGCACATATGACTCAATGAGTGAAGAGGAAATGGAAGCCATTGAGCAAGTGGCCATGCACTGGTGCGTAAACGAGGATGAAGATGATCAAGTCTTTTGTGATGAGGATTCGAGCCCTGCTCTCGTTGTCTCCAAAGTCTTGACACTTCAACATTAACAAGAAGAAGACCAACGATGCCACATCTTCCACACTAAGGCCGGCATCAATGGAAGGTCCATCAAGGTCATCATCGATGGAGGTAGTTGCCACAACTTGGCAAGCAAAGAACTATGCTCCAAGCTCTAATTGGTCAAGAAGAAGCACCCGCACCCCTACAAGGTTCAATGGCTAAGTGACTCCAGCACTATATGAGTTGAGCATACGGTCCAAGTATCCTTCAAAATCGGTGCATATGAGGACACTTTGGAGTGTGATGTGGTCCCAATGACTGTTTGCCACCTCCTTCTTGGTCGACCATGGCAATTCGACCGTGGTGTCTTCCACAACGGGTGTACCAACCACTATAGCTTCAAGATGAAAGGAAAAGAATATGTGCTATGACCTATGTCTCCTAGTCAACTGATAGCCGACAAGCAAGCCACCCACCATGGAGAGAAGAATGAGAAAGTGACCCACCCAAAAGTGAGTGAGAGCCACAAGCCAAACTTGAGCGCCTCTTCGCCTAGAGAGAAAAACCTCATCCTATTTGCCACCAAAAGTGAGATAAGAGAAGTGTGTGAGAACCCATCGAGTGTGATGCACTTCGTCCTTGTGTGCAAAGATGGAGAGCCAACAACTAACACCTCTCACATGTTACCTTTAGTGTTTCAGTCTCTTTTGCAGGAATTCAAAGATGTCTTCCCCGATGAGCTACCTCCGGGTCTACCTCCACTACGAGGCATTGAGCATCGAATCGACCACATCCCTGGAGCACCACTTCCAAACAAAGCCCCATACCGTGTCAATCCTGAAGAAACCAAGGAGATTCAACGACAAGTACAACAACTCATCGACAACGGTCATGTACGTGAAAGCTTAAGCCCTTGTGCCGTTCCCGTTATACTTGTAGCTAAACCCGATGGAAGTTTTCGCTTGTGTTCCCATTGTAGACCCATAAACGCCATTACCGTTCGTTATAGGCACCCCATCCCTCGATTAGATGATATGCTTGATGAACTTAGCGGAGCCAACTTTTTCTCCAAAATTGACCTTAAAAGTGGCTATTATCAAATTCGCATTCAAGAAGGTGATGAATGGAAAACCGCTTTCAAAACCAAATTTGGCTTATATGAGTGGTTAGTCATGCCTATGGGTTTGTCAGAAGCACCCGGAACTTTCGTGCGTCTTATGCATCATGTGCTTAGACCTTACATTGGAGTCTTCGTTGTGGTTTACTTTGATGATATCCTTGTGTTTAGCAAAACCATGAAAGAGCATATTAATCATGTTAAATCTTTGTTGCAAACTCTTCGCAAGGAAAGCCTTTATGCAAACTTGAAAAAATGCACTTTTGGCGTTGACAAAGTGGTTTTCTTAGGTTTTGTTGTCTCTTCCAAGGGTGTCCATGTTGATGAAACTAAAACTGATGCAATTAAAACTTGTCCCCAACCCACCAATTTACAACAAGTGCGAAGTTTCCTTTGTCTTGCAGGTTTTTATCGTTGCTTTGTCAAAAACTTTAGCACTATTGCCGCCCCTTTGCATGCTTTGAGTAAGAAGAATACTCCTTTTGTTTGGGGAACTTTGCAATCAACCACTTTTGATGAGCTCAAGTCTTTGCTTACTCATGCTCCGATTCTTGCATTGCCTAACTTTGACAAAACTTTTGAGGTTCATTGTGATG
>NW_025237812.1:0-1836 GCF_018294505.1 Triticum aestivum
AGATTAAATGAAGTTGGTTTGTATCCAAGATTCAAATTCAAACTCCATATGTGATTATTCAAATGCCATGTAATTGATTTGTGCTAAACAGCAGCTATAAGTTGTTCTAACATGCATGAAAATGGTACAGATGGATTCCTTGAATTTTTCTGATAATTTTTCATATATAAATTATTTAATTTGGAGTTACGGTTAATTTTCTATGATTTATTGAAGTTTAG
This sequence comes from Triticum aestivum, assembly GCF_018294505.1. Classification (NCBI taxonomy): domain Eukaryota; kingdom Viridiplantae; phylum Streptophyta; class Magnoliopsida; order Poales; family Poaceae; genus Triticum; species Triticum aestivum. The sequence continues at coordinate 222 of NW_025237812.1, forward strand.
GGCATTTTCTGGAATTTCAGAATTAAATTAAATCCAGTAATTGAATTAATGCGCCAGCCTGACGTCATCATGACGTCAGCAGGTCAACTGGGCGCCTCCAGGTCAAACCTGACGTGTGGGGGCCACACGTCAGTGACACAGGGCTGTTAGCTCACTGACAGGTGGGGTCAGGTCAACATCCACGTCATCATGGTCAACTCTGACGTGTGGGTCCACGGTGATTAGATAATATTAAACAGAAATTAAACTGGTGTTAGTTGGGGGCGTGGCCCCAGTAGTCAGTGAGAGGGGGGGTTAGTTAGTGGCATCATTAGCCACTAATTACGGTGCCACGTCGGCACGGCCGGAGTTAACCCGCCGGCGACCTAAACAACGACGGAGGCTCGCCGGACTTGAGCTACAGGCGGCGGCTGGACTCGCGGAGACCACCGGGGCGTAGCCCGTGCTCTCCCGTATCCACAGGAGCAGGAGGGTGGTGGCGGGGGCGCCGGAGCTCGCCGGAAGTGCGCTCGCGGCGGCGCCGGAATTCGGGTGAGTGCGGGGTTGACGCTATGGTGCATGGGAGGAGGGGCTGGTGGACGCTACGGGCTCCTGGGAGCAAACCGAGTGCTATGACGCGCCCAGGCACGAGCTACGGCGTCTGTAGCCACGACGGCGGCATGGCAGGCGGCGGTGAGCTTTCGGGCTCGTGGGGAACGACGCTACAGCACGGGGGCGAGCACAAGGAGTTAGGGGATAAGGTAAGTGGCTCACGGCGAGTCAGACGGTGCAGACGGCGGGGCCGGGGAGGCTCTGGACGCGGCGAATCAAGCGACGGAGATCGCCGGCACCGAGGTTGGAGAAGACGTCCGGGGCGGCGATGCAGCGCTCCCCTGGTTGCTTGGCTCGAGGTGGACGAGGAGGACGACGATGCGGTCATTCTGGATTGGTCGGCGAGGCGAGTGGTGGTCGGTGGCCGTGGCTATGGCAAGCGGCGGCGACGGCGACTCTCGGGTGGCTCAGGGAAGAGAGTCAGGGGAGGGAGAGAGGGGGTCCAGAGAGAGAGAGATGGTCGAGGGGGGTCGAGGCCGTCTCCGTGGCGTCGCGAGGGGGTCGGGGAGGCTGCCACGGCGAAGCAGGAGGTGGCCGGCGTCGGCGCGCGTGCGTCCAGCACGCAGCTGCTTCGTGCGCTGGCACGGGAAGAAGACAGGAGAAGGGGGCCAGATGGGCTGGGCCGCGGGAGGAGCTGGGCCGGCTGGGCTGCACGGGTGAGGCCAGGTACTTCTTCTCTCTTTTTATTTTTTTCTGTTCTGTTTCCCTTTTTATTTTATTTTGCCACTGTTTTCAAATTCAAAATAATTTCTTACAGTGCCAAAACATTCTGAAATATTTTATGTTACCTCTCTGGACTATTCCAAAAGTACATAAAACATTTCAAAACATTTGAAAATATATTCATTATATATTATGAATATATATCCCCAAATTCAAATAGATTATTGATTTAAATTCAGAGACCAAATAATTCCTTAAAAATATTCCAGAATTTTGGTTTGATATATAACTCTTGCCAAAATTCACAAAACTATTTTTAGGGCATTTTGGATTCACAGAATGCAATTTAAAAGGGTGCTTG
>NW_025237812.1:2802-4505 GCF_018294505.1 Triticum aestivum
CCTTGAACAAATCAATCAGTGGCTTGGTGTGCTCGGGACACATATGGAATGAAGGTTGCAAGTCTCCAGACCACAGAATACTTCGCACGTGTGCATGACTAATTTGGAATGATTCCAGGGAAACAAAACAATCTTCCTCAAATTCATGGCGGCAACTTGCATCATATGCACATGAATTAGGGAAAATCACTACTTTCATTCAAACATATGCTTCATGAACGAAACACGAAGAAATGCTTACACAAGTTTCCAACACTAGGTTGATGTTCAACATGATTCATGGGGGGAGACAAAATGCTACTGATGGGCTCAACAGCAACTCATCGGAATTTCCATATCACTGGACTTCCACCATCATGTGAACACGGTGATAGCATTGGTCAGACCAAAGATGTAATGGTGTATGCTCGAGGGATCAACCACGAGTAGGACAACATTACGAGCATCGTTGGTACTGATTTGATTTGACGATAGCCCACACTCAATCAAGGGATTGATAAGACAATAGGTCCAGCAACTGATCACAGGGACCAATCGATGAAGATATCATCTTTCTTCAACACACACTACACAAGAATATCCCTTTGGAACGAACTAAGTCAGACAAGTTTTTATCTTCCAACTCTCCAAGTTGTTGTCCAACTTAACCAACTAGCTCAGGGATATCTAACACCGATTCTTGGAAAGAAGGTGGTTCATAAGAAACCAACTTGATCACGGGCTCAACATAACGGTCAGGTGACGACCTGGTAGTACTTTCGAGAAGATCTTCGGAAAATCACGAACCACCGATATGTTACTAAGCTCGAGAACAATCTTGCTTTTGAGGGCAAGACGATATGATCAAATGAGTGAGGACTTGACAAGATCCTAACTCATCAATCGAAGGGTGCACCGAAATAAGGACTAGGTAGCACGATCAGTCTTAGAAGGATGATTCGAAAACCAACATACTAAGAATGAAATTATTATCCTTTAACTACCAAGCAACAGAGTTGCTAGTAGTATTGATTTCACACATCACAATTCATTTTTGGTATTCCGGTTGCATCAACACGAGGGCCGAGGAATGAACAGTGATGGCAAGAAGTGTCACTGTACCAAGAGTTCATGGGATGGTGTGCAATTCCTATAACAATCTCGATATAAAATATGTAATACTCCAAGGTAGAGCAGAACCAAAAGCTGGATTGGCATTTGATCTGCGGAATACAACTACTTTGACCCAATCCTAGATATGGAAGAGATACTGGAGTTTGTTTCTCCTAGTCATTCCGGAATAGAATGGCTTGACAGACCACAAGAGTCATAGGCATCGATGAACGAACGCACGCATACTCTTGACTATCAATTGATAGACGAGGGTCAGAATGCAACTAAAGAGAACAACTCAAAGGAACATATAACTTTCTGAGTTGTGGATGCATAGATTAGTATGTCGAACCAAGTTCAACATATTTCTTCCGGATAACCCATGCAGAAAGGTAGAGCTGGCAGAGTCACGATTTATGAATGGAGAACTCCTCAAGAGTACTCTAATTGTGATTTTTTTTTGATCCAATAAACATCTGCCATAAGTAGTTCATGGTATTTGGAAGAAGAAGATACCACGGACTTCAAGGACTATCGCAAAGGTTACTAATATCCTAAAGGCACTAGCAATTACTATCAACATGAAGTAGGTAGAGTGAATCTCGGGTTCA
>NW_025237813.1:0-4505 GCF_018294505.1 Triticum aestivum
CCCTCTCCGGTGTCTATATAAACCGGAGGGTTTTAGTCCGTAGGACGAACAACAATCATACCATAGGCTAGCTTCTAGGGTTTAGCCTCCTTGATCTCGTGGTAGATCTACTCTTGTACTACCCATATCATCAATATCAATCAAGCAGGAGTAGGGTTTTACCTCCATCGAGAGGGCCCGAACCTGGGTAAAAACATCGTGTCCCTTGTCTCCTGTTACCATCCGCCTAGACGCACAGTTCGGGAGCCCCTACCCGAGATCTGCCGGTTTTGACACCGACAGTGCCCCCCTCCCCCGTATATAAAGGAGTGTAGGAGGGGGAGGGCCGGCCGTCTACTATGGCGCGCCCTGGGGAGTCCTACTCCCACCGGGAGTAGGATTCTCCCCCTTCCAACTAGTAGGAGTAGGAGAGAAGGGAGGGGGGAGAGAAGAGAAGGAAGGAGGGGGCTCCGCCCCTTCCCCTAGTCCAATTCGGACTAGGCCTTGGGGGGGAGTGCGGCCTGCCCTAGGTAGCCCCCCTCTCTCTCCCTTAAAGCCCAATAAGGCCCATATACTCCCCGGCGAAATCCCGTAACTCTCCGGTACTCCGATAAATACCCGAACCACTCAGAATCTTTCTGATGTCCGAATATAGCCTTCCAATATATCGATCTTTACGTCTCGAACATTTCGAGACTCCCCGTCATGTTCCTGATCTCATCCGGGACTCTAAACAATCTTCGGCACATCAAAACATATAAACTCATAATACCGATCGTCATCGAACGTTAAGCGTGCGGACCCTACGGGTTCGAGAACTATGTAGACATGACCGAGACTCATCTCCGGTCAATAACCAATAGCGGAACCTGGATGCTCATATTGGCTCCCACATATTCTACGAAGATCTTTATCGGTCAAACCGCATAACAACATACGTTGTTCCCTTTGAAATCGGTATGTTACTTGCCCGAGATTCGATCGTCGGTATCTCAATACCTTGTTCAATCTCATTACCGGCAAGTCTCTTTACTCGTTCCGTAATGCATCATCCTGCAACTAACTCATTAGTCACATTGCTTGCAAGGCTTATAGTGATGTGCATTACCGAGAGGGCCCAAAGATACCTCTCTGAAACACGGAGTGACAAATCCTAATCTCGATCTATGCCAACCCAAAAAACACCTTCGGAGACACCTGTAGAGCATCTTTATAATCACTCAGTTACGTTGTGACGTTTGATAGCACACAAGGTGTTCCTCTGGTATTCGGGAGTTGCATAATCTCATAGTCTGAGGAACATGTATAAGTCATGAAGAGAGCAGTAGCAATGAAATTGAAACTATCATAATGCTAAGCTAACTGATGGGTCATGTCCATCACATCATTCTCCTAATCATGTGATCTCGTTCATCAAATGACAACACACATCTATGGTTAGGAAACATAACCATCTTTCATCAACGAGCTAGTCAAGTACAGGAATACTAGGGACACTTTGTTTTGTCTATGTATTCACACATGTATTATAAGTTTCCGGCTAATACAATTCTAGCATGAATAATAAAAATTTATCATGAAATAAGGAAATAAATAATAATTTTATTATTGCCTCTAGGGCATATTTCCTTCAGTCTCCCACTTGCACTAGAGTCAATAATCTAGTTCACATCGCCATGTGATTTAACATCAATAGTTCACCTATGTATGTGATTAGAACCTATTGTTCACATCGCCATGTGACCAACAACCAAAGGGTTTACTAGAGTCAATAATATAGTTCACATTGCAATGTGATTGTCACCCAAAGATTACTAAGGTGTGATCATGTTTTGCTTATGAGAGAAGTTTAGTCAATGGGTCTGTCACATTCAGAGCCGTATGTATTTTGCAAATATTCAATGTCTACAATGCTCTGCATGGAGCTACTCTAGCTAATTGTTCCCACTTTCAATATGTCTCCAGATTGAGACTTAGAGTCATCTGGATCGGTGTAAAAGCTTGCATCGATGCAACTCCTTACGACGAACTCTTTATCACCCCCATCACCGAGAAACATTTCCTTAGTCTTCACTAAGGATAAATTTGACCGCTGTCCAGTGACCTACTCTTAGATCACTATTGTACCCCCTTGCCAAACTCATGGAAAGGTACACAATAGGTTTGGTACACAACACAGCATACTTTATAGAACCTATGACTGCCGCATAGGGAATGACTTTCATTCTCTTTCTATCTTCTGCCGTGGTCGGGCTTTGATTCTTACTCAACTTTACACCTTGTAATACAGACAAGAACTCCTTCTTTGACTGGTCCATTTTGAACTCTTTCAAAAACTTGTCAAGGTCTTTACTCATTGAAAAATCTTATCAAGCGTCTTGATCTATCTCTATAGATCTTCATGCCCAATATGTAAGTAGCTTCACTGAGGTCTTTCATTAAAAAAACTCTTATTCAAGTATCCTTTATGCTATCCAGAAATTCTATATCATTTCCAATCAACAATATGTCATTGCTACGTCTTGAGCTTGCGCTGGTTTTCCTTGAAGAGGAAAGGGTGATGCAGCAATAGTAGCGTAAGTATTTCCCTCAGTTTTTGAGAACCAAGGTATCAATCCAGTAGGAGTCTTCTCAAAGGTCGCACGCACCTACACAAACAAACAAAGAACTTGCAACCAACGCAATAAAGGGGTTGTCAATCCCTTCACAGTCACTTGCGAAAGTGAGATCTGATAGAGATAGTATGATAAGATAAATATATTTTTGGTATTTCATAATATAGATTGGAAAAGTAAAGATGCAAATAAAAGTAGATTGAAAGCTTATATGATAAAAGATAGACCCAGGGGCCATAGGTTTCAGTAGTGGCTTTTCTCAAGATAGCATAAGTATTACGGTGGGTGAACAAATTACTGTCAAGCAATTGATAGAAAAGCGAATAATTATGAGATTATCTAGGCATGATCATGTATATAGGCATCACGTCTGCAACAAGTAGACCGACTCCTGCCTGCATCTACTACTATTACTCCACACATCGACCGCTATCCAGCATGCATCTAGAGTATTAAGTTCATAAGAACAGAGTAACACATTAAGAAATATGACATGATGTAGAGGGATAAACTCATGCAATATGATGTAAACCCCATCTTGTTATCCTCGATGGCAACAATACAATACGTGCCTTGGAACCCTTTCTGTCACTGGGTAAGGACACCGCAAGATTGAACCCAAAGCTAAGCACTTCTCTCATGGCAAGAAAGACCAATCTAGTAGGCCAAACCAAACTGATAATTCGAAGAGACTTGCAAAGATAACTCCATCACACATAAAAGAATTCAGAGGAGATTCAAATATTATTTCATAGATAAACTTGATCATAAACCCACAATTCATCGGATCTCGACAAACACACCGCAAAAAGAGTTTACATCAAATAGATCTCCACAAGAGAGGGGGAGAACATTGTATTGAGATCCAAAAAGAGAGAAGAAGCCATCTAGCAAATAACTATGGACCCGTAGGTCTGTGGTAAACTACTCACAACTCATCAGAGGGGCAAGGATGTTGATGTAGAAGCCCTCCATGGTCAATTCCCCCTCCGGCAGAGTGCTGGTGAAGGTTCCAAGATGGGATCTCGCGGATACCGAAGGTTACGGCGGTGGAAATTGTGTTTCGTGGTGCTCCTGGATGTTTTCGGGGTACGTAGGTATGTATAGGAGGAAGAAGTACGTCGGTGGCCGCCCGAGGGGCCCACGAGACAGGGGGCGTGCCCTACAGGGGGGGGGGGCTATCTCGTGGGGTCCTCGGGAGCTTCTTGACTTGCACTCCAAGCTCTCCGGATCAGGTTCGTTCCGAAAATCACGCTCCCGAAGGTTTCATTCCGTTTGGACTCCGTTTGATATTCCTTTTCTTCGAAATACTGAAATAGGCAAAAAAGCAGCAATATGGGCCGGGCCTCCTGTTAGTAGGCTAGTCCCAAAAATGATATAAATGTGTAAAATAAAGCCCATAAACATCCAAAAGGGGTAATATAATAGCATGGAACAATAAAAAATTATAGATACGTTGGAGACGTATCAAGCATCCCCAAGCTTAATTCATGCTCGTCCTCGAGTAGGTAAATGATAAAAAAGAAATTTTTGATGTGGAATGCTACATAGCATAATTCATAATGTAATTCTCTTTATTGTGGCATGAATGTTCAGATCCAAATGATACAAAATAAAAGTTCATATTAACATGAAAATGGTGATACTTCAAGCATACTAATCAAAGTAATCATGTCTTCTCAAAATAACATGGCCAAAGAAAGTTATCCCTACAAAATCATATAGTCTGGTTGTTGCTCTATCTTCATCACACAAAGTATTTAATCATGCACAACCCCGATGACAAGCCAATCAATTGTTTCATACTTTAATAATCTTAAACTTTTTCAACTTTCACACAATATATGAGCGTGAGCCATGGACATAGCACTATATGTGGAATAGACTGGTGGTTGTGGAGAAGACAAAAAA
>NW_025237814.1:0-4505 GCF_018294505.1 Triticum aestivum
GCCATTCTGCTAAGGAGTGTAGGGAGCAGATAACTCATGAGTAATACCAAGTTCATCAAGATAGTCATCGAGAACAGAATTCTTGAACTCAGTGCCATTGTCACTTCTGATGTGCTTGATCTTCACACCAAAGTTGGTTGAAGCCCTCAAGGAAAATCGTTTGAAGACTTCCTGCACTTCATGTTTGTAAGTAACAAGGTGTACCCATGTATAGCGAGAATAATCATCAACAATAACAAAGCCATATTGAGATGCTTCATTTGAAATAGCAGAATAATGATTAGGACCAAAGAGATCCATGTGAAGCAATTCAAACGGGCGAGTGGTGGTCATGATAGTCTTTGCTGGATGCTTGGCCTTCTCTTCACAGGCTCCGCATAGGTGATCCTTGAGGAATTTGACATTCTCGATGTTAATGACATGCTTCTTCTTCGCAAGCATGTGAAAATTCCTCATGCCTACATGACCAAGTCGTCAATGCCAGAGCCAGCCTTCTGAAGCTTTTGCAAGTAAGCACACGGCTGGTTGTAGTCTTGTAGAGAAATCAACAATATACAGGTCTCCTCTCCTAAAGCCTTCGAAGACTTTGGAATTGTCAGCTTCCATAACCACAACACAATAGTACTTGCCAAAGACAACAACCATATCAAGATCACAAAGCACTGAGACAGACATAAGGTTGTATCCTAAGGACTCAACAAGCATGACCTTGTCCATGTGTCGATCCTTTGTAATCACAAGCTTACCTAGACCCAATAGCTAAATTTTGCCTTTGTCAGCAAAGATGATATGCTTCAGATGCAACGGAGATAATGGATCATCCATCAATAGATTCTTGTCACCGATCAGTGGCTTTAGGTTGGTCATCCTGCAGACGAATTAGTGCAGCTTACAAACTCATATACTTCATCTGTGAAGAATATGACATCAATTCATCAGATCAATTTCATCAAGTAAAAGAATTGATAAAGCAGTATGAGGACGTGAGAAATGAAAGTTCATTTCTTCATGATTAGCCTGCGTCCTATCAGGCATGCTCAAGTCTCCAGCAAATTCTTCAGACGATTACGTGCATCTGGAGACCTGACCCTGCAGAAGAGATTAGTTCTTTTTCTTCACCACCCACATCTGAAGGGGTGGCAAAGAGTTCATCATTCTACGAGCTCCATACGAGAAGGATGGCATAGAAGCCGGTCCATTTCGTTTCACATAAGAGGGGTTAGAATAAGCATAAGAGTGAGCAGAGAAATTCCTCGAGGACTTATGGACATAATGATTTGAAGAATAATGCACATATCCATAATCCTTAGATCTTCCCTGTGAAACAGACGGGTTAGCACGATGATGTTCATATGAGGACTTTGATCCATATGAAGAATTTGATCTGGGGTTCCTATTCTTCACCGGTGGTGTCATGATGACATTCACCTGAAGATTTTCAAGGCATCTTTTGGGAACCCAGATTTTCTTCATAGGGGGACCGTTCCTGCAGTTAGTGCCAACATATCTAGCAAATACTTCACCATTCTAATTTTTGAATAATTTGTAGTTGGAGTCAATTGACTCATCATCAGAATGAGGATATTCACATGCAAATCCAGATAAGTTAGATGGATCAACTGGAGGTCCCTTTGCAGCAACCAATGTAGTTTTGGGGTACTCCTCAGGCTTCCAATATGTACCATCAGCATTGAGTTTCCTCTCAAAGGCGATACGCTCTTTCCTAGGGTTCCTCTTGAGGATCTGCTTTTTAAGCACATCACAAAGAGCCTGATGCCCTATGAGGCTTTTGTACATTCCTGTCATGTACAATTCCTTCATCCCTGCATCGTCAGTGATACTAGCAAGGTCCTCAGATGAGGAATTAGTGATAGCAGAGGCATGTGAAGAATTTGAAACATTAGCAGGATTTGAACATTCAGGTGAAAAATTAGCAGATTCACGTTCAATGCACTTCAAGCATGGAGGAACAAATTCTTCCTTAGATGCCCTGATTTGTTGAGCAAGTAATGAATCGCGCTCCTTCTGAAGATCTTCATAACTCACTCTTAGCTTCTCAAGGTCTTGCTTTCTTTGAAGAAATTCATAAGAAAGCTTCTCATGGTCGGATAAGAGAGTGTTATGATGACTTTGAAGATTGTCAAACCTAGTCTGAAATCTCTGAAGATTTTCAGTCAGGGCTTTAGTGTGATCCATTTCTTCACCCAACATATCATCACTTTTGTCTAGCATGTTTTGAACCTTTTCTAAAGCCCTTTGTTGTTTTACAACAATCTTAGCAAGTTTAGAATAGTTGGGCTTAAGATTTTCATCAGATTCATTCTCACTTGATTCAGATGAGGTATATTTGAGTACCTTGGCACCCTTTGCCACGAAGTAGTAGGTGGGAGCATAGTCATCATCCCCTTCATCAGCTTTGTTGGTGAGGTTATTTTCTTCAGTGTTGAAGATAGACTTGCTGACAAATGCAGTAGTGAGAGCTAGGCTTGCCACTCCGGATTCGGACTCCTCAGATGACTCCTCTTCCTCATTTTCTTCAGATTCAGCCTCAGAGTCCATTTCCTTGCCAATGAATGCCCTGGCCTTCTTGGAGATGCTCTTCTTGTGATGTGAAGGCTTTGAGGATTTTGATGACGAAGATTTTGAGGATTTCTTCTTTTTCTTCGCATCATCAGAATTGTAATCCTTGTATTTCTTCTTCTTTGATTCCTTTACCCATTGAGGACATTCTTGAATGTAATGACCAGGCTTCTTGCATTTGTGGCAGAGCCTCCTCTTGTAGTCACTTGATGAGGAATCATTGCTCCTTGAGGGTCTTCCAAGGCGACCACGTCTTGAGAACTTTTGGAACTTCTTCACGAGCAGAGCCAGATCATGGCTCAGTTCTTCAGGATCACCAAGGCTGCTATCAGAGTCTTCATCTTCGGACTCAGATACTACCTTGGCCTTTAGTGCACGTGATCTACCATAGCTTGAACCATAAAGATCTCTCTTTTCAGCAAGTTGGAACTCATGAGTATTTAGCCTCTCGAGCGGGATCAAGTGACTTGTAATCAGCACCTTCTTGTATCATCAATGCCAGAGTGTCAAATGAGGAATCAAGCGATCTCAGCAATTTCTTCACAACCTCATGGTCGGTGATGTCAGTGGCACCAAGTGCTTGAAGCTCATTTGAGATGTCAGTGAGGCGATCGAAAGTTTGTTGAACATTTTCATTGTCGAGTCTTTTGAAGCGGTTGAAGAGATTGCGAAGAACATCAACTCGAGAGTCACGCTGAGTTCAGACTCCTTCATTCACTTTGGACAACCTGTCCCAGATAAGCTTTGTTGTCTACAAAGCACTCACTCTGCCATACTTTCCTTTGCTCAGATGGCCACATATGATATTCTTCGCTTGAGAGTCGAGTTGTTGAATCTCTTCACATCAGCAGCATTCAGAGAAGGTGTGACTGAGGGAACACCATTTTCCACAACATACCAGAGATCGTTATCAATTGCTTCAAGATGCATTCGCATCTTATTCTTCCAGTAGGGGTAGTCCGTCCCATCGAAGGTAGGACACCCAGCAGAGACCTTGATCATACCTGCAGTCGACATAGCTAAAACTCTAGGCGGTTAAACCAAAATCACACAGAACAAGGGAGTACCTTGCTCTGATACCAATTGAAAGTGCGTTATATCGACTAGAGGGGGGTCAATAGGCGATTTTTATGAAATTCTTCACTAAGGAATTTGTCGGTGAGGAAATTCCTTAGTGAAGAACTACTAGCAGCGGAATAAGTACTCAAAAGTAAACATAACAGAATACAAGCATAGTCATCATGATGAAATGAAGACAGGCACAGAGTACAGGAAGCGTAATCACAGGATAACACAGGATGAAGACAAATAGACTGAAGAAATTGAACTGAGGAAATTGAGAAAGTCTTCAGTCAAAGTCTTCAAACACAGATATGAACAAACACACAACACAGTTATGAGGAAATGAAAGAGTTGAGGAAATAGAACCAGTAAGCTTGGTGAAGACAATGATTTGGTAGACCAGTTCCAACTGTTGTCTCAGTTGTACGTCTGGTTGGAGCGGCTGAGTATTTAAACTCGAGGACACACAGTCCCGGACACCCAGTCCTGAACACGCAGCTCAGGACACCCAGTCCTCACCGTATTCTCCTTGAACTAAGGTCACACAGACCTTGTCCAATCACGCGTGGTAAGTCTTCAGGCGACTTCCAAACCTTCACAAACTTGGTCACTCGGTGATCCACAATTCCTCTTGGATGCTCTAGACCATGACGCTTAACCGTCTGGAAGAAGCACAGTCTTCAAATGTAACAAGCGTCAGATCCACGCAGGATCAATCTCTTCAGTGATGCTCAATCACTTGGGGTTTGTAGGTGTTTGGGTTTTGGGTTTTTGGTTTTTCCTCACTTGATGATTTTCGCTCAAAGTCCTCAGAGGATGGTTTGCTCTCAAATGACAAGTGTCAGTTTCTCTCGGAGCGGCCA
>NW_025237815.1:0-4505 GCF_018294505.1 Triticum aestivum
AACAACAGCGACACAAGGCACAATGAAACGTCTAATGTCTTCCATTCTCTATCATAAAGGTGCGTTGTTGCTGCCACACTTGCAGAGTGTTCTGTTTCACTTACGATTTGAAGCATACGGATACTTAGCAGAGAGTCCCATATATCGAACCAAGCTTCCCCCGAAGGAGTAAAACACCCACCATGTGGGTGAAGAATTTCATAAAATGAATTTGTTGACTTGCAGGAGCCAAAAGCATTAGCTAGAAACGTCATCGGTCAATCTTCCTCTTCTTTAGCTCCTACATCATTTTGTTTCTTGTTTTCTCGTCCATAGTAAAGAGCCAGAACTTCATACTTTGTATCACCATGTTTAGGCCTTCCAGCACTTCTTGAGCAGGAATTCTGCTAGTGAGACCCTCTGGCAGACTCGCCTTTTTTGCGCCTTACATAATGGGCACCGGTGGTATATCTTTGATTGCTATTTGGAGGGATGGCATTTGTTCTCATGCCACCACCTATATCTTGTTTAACTAGACCAACTTGTGTGATACCTTCATTCATATTATCGGATGGCCTATCCTCAATAACAACATCACTTTTACATAAATTAGGATTTTCCACCATCATCGCCTTGGTGCTATTGCTTTCACCCCGTGTGTTATTTTTATTAGATGGTAGTCTTGTGCCAAGCTTACTCTAACCACACGGCTAGGATATTGACCTGTTTTAAATTACTCGTGTAGCCACTGCCAAAATTAAAATGAAATGCTTTCGGATGAATCAAACTTCATGTTGGCCTGCTTAAGCGTTGTCGCCTTGTTCTGTTAATCTATACAATTTATGATATAGGAAAAAGAATGCCATAGTACCTGGTTAACCATTTTCCCATAGTACCTCTTCTATCCTATAGCACTTATGCGTGTTGCGCATTCACCAAACTATGAAAGCATTGTTGAGACGTTTTTGGTGTAAATTCATTCCTCTGGTGCATGATAGAACCTGCTTCACTTTCTTTCCCATTTTACCTTTTAGTGTCCGATGTGAAGTCTGACTCATCTTTCTTCTCTTTGATTTCTTTATCCAAATCAGGATCTTCTAGATAATAGTCATCATCATCGGAGTCCTCAAAAAATAATCCAAGGTCATCAATATTGTCTTTCTCCTTCACATGTTCTAAATTATTGTTAGAAGAAGTTATGAAATATGAGTCATCAGAGTCCAAATCTTCACCCCCATCCTCTTCCAACGATCCTTCCACATGATCATCCCCATCTTCTTCGGACACATAGGGTTCGAAGTCATCATTTTCTAAATTGTCCAATGGAAGATCATGTACATCATTTTGCATTGGCTTGCGTCCCACGACAGCTGTGATACGTCTCCGTCGTATCTACTTGTCCAAACACTTTTCCCCTTGTTTTGGACTCTAACTTCCATGATTTGAATGGAACTAACCCGGACTGACGCTGTTTTCAGCAGAATTGCCATGGTGTTATTTATGTGCATAAACAAAAGTTCTTGGAATGACGTGAAACTTCACGGAGATTATTTTTGGAAATAATAAAAAATATTGGTGAAAGAATCAAGGTCAGGGGGGCCACACCCTTGCCACGAGGGTGGGGGCGCGCCTGCCCCCCTTGGCGCGCCCACTGCCTCGAGGGCCCCCTGGAGCTCCACCAACCTCAACTCCAACTCCATATATTCGTGTTCGGGGAAAAAATCAGAGAGAAGGATTCATCGCGCTTTACGATATGGAGCCGCCGCCAAGCCCTAAACTCTCTCGGGAGGGCCGATCTGGAGTCCGTTCGGGGCTCCGGAGAGGGGAATCCGTCGCCATCGTCATCATCAACCATCCTCCATCACCAATTTCATGATTCTCACCGCCGTACGTGAGTAATTCCATCGTAGGCTTGCTAGACGGTGATGGGTTGGATGAGATTTATCATGTAATCGAGTTAGATTTGTTAGGGTTTGATCCCTAGTATCCACTATGTTCTGAGATTGATGTTGCTATGACTTTGCTATGCTTAATGCTTGTCACTAGGGCCCGAGTGCCATGATTTCAGATCTGAACCTATTATGTTTTCATGAATATATGTGAGTTCTTGATCCGATATTGCAAGTTATAGTCACCTACTATGTGTTATGATCCGGCAACCCCGAAGTGACAATAATCGGGACCACTCCCCGTGATGACCGTAGTTAGAGGAGTCCATGTATTCACTATGTGTTAATGCTTTGGTCCGGTACTCTATTAAAAGGAGGCCTTAATATCCTTAGTTTCCGTTTGGACCCTGCTGCCACGGGAGGGTAGGACAAAAGATGTCATGCAAGTTCTTTTCCATAAGCACGTATGACTATATTCGGAATACATGCCTACATTATATTGATGAATTGTAGCTAGTTCTGTGTCACCCTATGTTATGATTGTTACATGATGAACCTCATCCGGCATAATTCTCCATCACCGATCCAATGCCTACGAGATGTTCACATATTGTTCTTTGCTTATTTACTTTTCCGTTCACTACAAGAATCCTGTTAATACATGACAGTTTTAGTCCGTCACAAACCTATGCAAAACTGTCATGCAAAGGTATGTGTGACAGATTTCAAATCTGTCATGTATATCGCGTCATAATCTGACCACTTCACACTCCTTGACGGATCATCGAAAACCATCACCGACCATGACGAATCCTGACCGTCATGGATGACACCTAACTGTAGTGCTCATAACGGCGTTAACTTCTATGCCACATCATCAGCTGACAAGGATATGACGTGGCAGCCCATGTAGTAATCAGCCCATCTAAGTTTTGGCCCACTAAACTTTGGCCTGGTCCAACAATGGCAGCCCATATAGAAATCAACCCAATTATTATTTAAGCCCATTAATTTCAACACCCACTAATTTCAGTCCAGGAGAAATCAAATTTTCCATGAAAATTTAAGCCAATAAGAATTTGACAAAAAGTATATGCTCATGTCATCAGAAAAGAAAATTACAACATATCCTAAAGTACACTTTGTACAGGAGCGCCAATAAAAGACCCAAAAAACATTAATTTACAAGCATGTATTGGAGAACACTATGCTACTCTGCAGCCAGCACCACCCCCATCAACCAAGGCCATGCCACTCTTGTCAGGCTGCCACACACCAACTAGGGGTCATCCAACACTTATAGCAGCAAATCAACCCGTCCATGCCAAAATGTTGTCAAAACGCATGTCTTTGTTCTTGAAACTGCTCCCATAAGTAATATCTGCCACATGATGAAAAATATGTCAAGTTATAAAATATTACAACCAGTGGGTTAAACTACAAGTAGCTTGCTACACATTATCAAGTTATACATTTTTCACTCCCAGGATGCAAAAGTAGTGCAACATATTAACAAAAGTCTGAAAAGGGACAACCGGTGGCAACAAAAAGGAATGATGAGCAAACATAGATCAATAGAGTTGGTAGTAAACTCTGTTGTGCTTAATTTACAATATCACTATAGTAAACTCGATAAGAAATGCAGCCCAGCTGAATATTGCACATTAACGAAAATTTCTAGGCATTGTTTCTCAAAAGGAAAAAAAAGGAATGGACCAATTCCATGATGATTATGTCTTGATGGATTATGTGTCCTATCTGATATGATATTCCACATGAAAAAGATCTGGCATAAGTGGCTTACGACTAATCTAGCTGAAAAGACATTTGTAAGATACTACTACTTCTAATAAAGGATTGGATCAAGTAGAAGTCACTCAATTTTTTTGTACTATTACACACATAAAAATAGTCCAACCAAAGATACAACAAATATTGTGTAGTATCACACTTCAATATGTTATGAACATTACATGCCCTTACATATTTAGCTAGGAACTACACAATTAGGACATCCTAATATATTAGCATTGATATGTCATATCTCAACTAAATATCACAATGTTCACTTTTTTTTGAGAAATAGGATTTTTCACAATGCTAGCTAATTATTTGCACAATATTACAAGTGTCTTCTGTTGAGTGAATCTGCAAGGTAACATAGAAACAGTTGATGGTGACATTATAGATAAAGTGAAGGCAATGTAATTATAGTAAATTGTTGTTTCGCCTTCCATACTATTTTTTATTGGTAGTAATCTCATTCAAAATGGCTTGAACAGAAAAAAGGGAAGTTAATCAAGCCACAAAGAAGATAATTTTTGGCATCCAAATGAAAAGATAAATGCAATACACAATGACTGACAATTTCTTAGTTCTGAGTGCTGGTACAGTGTCATGCTCATTTTGGTTCTGGTACAGATTTGACCTCAAAATCCTAGTAGCAGCCAAACCTGAAATTTGGATTCGGAATCTAGATTCTGCCAAATGAAATCTAGATAGATGTAATGAAATCAGGGGAGCCAAACGAGCTGGTAGTAGTTTTTCTCCCTTTTCAATAAGAAAATACTATTACAGTGACCTACATATATTTGTAAGACAACCTCACATACGTATATGAATGTTTTACCATCTATC
>NW_025237816.1:0-1569 GCF_018294505.1 Triticum aestivum
GGTCAGCACGCCGGTCTAACCCTATGCGCGCAGGGGTCTGGGCCCATCGCCCTATGCACACCTGCACGTTGCGTACGCGGCCGGAAGCAGACCTAGCCTAGTGGCGTTCCAGTCCAATCCGGCGCGCGCCACTCAGTCGCTGACGTCAAGAAGGCTTCGGCTGATACCACGACGTCGGGATACCCATAACTACTCCCGCGTAGATGGTTAGTGCGTATAGACCAAATGGCCAGACTCAGATCAAATACCAAGATCTCGTTAAGCGTGTTAAGTAACCGCGAACGCCGACCAGGGCCAGGCCCACCTCTCACCTAGGCGGTCTCAACCTGCCCTGTCGCTCCGCCACAAAGATCCACTTGCGGGTACTCCTACGAGCCGACCCGACTTTAGTCATCGCAGGTGTCATGTATGTAGTATATAAGTATATACCCGTGATCACCGCCCAGGTGATCACGGCCCGATAGTATAGCACAGCAGACGGACAAGAATGTAGGGCCACTGATGGAAATCTAGCATCCTATACTAAGCATGTAGGATTGCAGGTAAAGGTATCAACAATAGTAGCAAGGATAGGCTATGCATCAGGATAGAATATCGAAAAGCAGTAACATGCTACACTACTCTAATGCAAGCAGTATAGAGAAGAATAGGCGATATCTGGTGATCAAGGGGGGGGGCTTGCCTGGTTGCTCTGGCAAGTAGGAGGGGTCGTCGACTCCGTAGTCGAACTGGGCAGCAGCAGTGTCGGTCTCGTAGTCTACCGGAGAGAAGAGGGGGAAGAAACAGTAAATACAATGCAAACATAAGCATGACGATGCGTGACATGACAGTGAGCGGTGCTAGGGGTGTCCTAACGCGACAGCAGGTGGTATCGGTGAAGGGGGGGGAACATCCGGGAGGTATTCCCGATGTTACGCGTTTTCGGACAGACGGACCGGAGGGGGAAAGTTGCTAGTTCGATAGGTTAGGGAGGTGTGGTGGACGAACGGACTGCGTATTCGGATTCGTCTCGTCGTTCTGAGCAACTTTCATATAGAAAACATTTTAATCCGAGTTACGGATTAAAAGATATGATTTTCTAAAGGTTTTATTAATTTCTGGAATTTAATTAATTATTTAATTTAATTCGAAATTTGGATTAATGACATCAGCATGATGTCATGCTGACATCAGCAGTCAACAGGGGTTGACTAAGTCAAACTGACATGTGGGTCCAGTGGGACCCACCTGTCATTCACTATTTAGATTAATTAGGGTTTAACTAATTAATTATTACTTAATTAAATTAAACAGGATTAATTAACTTAATTAATTTATTTATTTAATTAATTAATTAATTAAAATTATTTTTATTTCTTTAGTTATTTATTTATTAATTTTTATTAGTAAACGTTCTGGCGCTGGGGGCCCGTTTGTCATTGGGCCAGGGGGTCGGGCCCAGTGGCCAGTAGCTCAGGTGGGGCTAGGCCCACCTGGCGGTGGCCTAGAGGGCGAGGCCCACTGGCAGTGGCCCAGAGGGCACTGCGGCTACGAGCGCAACGGCGTAACGGCGTCCGCCCGAACGGGACG
>NW_025237816.1:1579-4505 GCF_018294505.1 Triticum aestivum
TGTCATATCCAGGTTTTTCTCTGCACATGGCACCACTAGGCGGCCCTTGAAGTATAGGGCGCCATCTTCAGAAATGGTGAAGAATGAGGGCTTTCCTTCTGCGAGGTAGCGCTTAATCTTGTGGGCTTCAGAGTCATACCCCTGTATTCTCTTGATGGAGTCCAGGAGATCTGGTTCGACGACCAGGGTATTGAGGGAACCCTGGGGAACAACACGGAGGTTCATCTTGCGGAACTCCTTAGGAGGGGGAGCGAGTGCACCCGGAGGAACAATATGGAGGTTCAGCTTCCTGAATTCTTCAACAAGTGAGGGCTGAACTTTATGAACCTGGAGGTGGTTGCAGTAAGACTTGCGGCTCAAGGCATCAGCCATTACATTAGCCTTGCCTGGCGTATAGGAAATACCCAAGTCAAAGTCTGCAACGAGCTCCATCCATCTCTGTTGACGGAGGTTCAGATCTGGCTGAGTAAACAGATACTTCAGACTTTGGTGGTCATTGAAGATCTCGCAACGATTACCGAGAAGGTAATGTCGCCACTGCTTCAGCGCATGAATGACAGCAGCAAGTTCGAGGTCGTGAACTGGGTAGTTCTCTTCGTGAGGGTGCAATTGTCGAGAGGCATAAGCAATCACTCTGCGGTCTTGCATTAGGACACAGCCTAATCCTTGACGGGAAGCGTCGCAGTAGATGACAAAGTCCTTCTTAGTATCAGGTGGAGCTAGAACTGGGGCAGAAGTCAACTTGTCTTTGAGTGCTTGGAAACTTTCCTGACATTTGTCTGTCCATTGGAACTTGACGCCCTTATGTAACAGGTTAGTCAGAGGCCTGGCGATCTTGGAGAAGTTCTCGACAAATCGACGGCAATAGCTGGCGAGACCGAGAAAACTTCTGACTTGCTTAACGTTCTTGGGAGGAGTCCAATCAAGAATAGCCTGAACTCGCTCGGGGTTGACGGCAATACCATCCTTAGAGATGACATGCCCGAGATAGGTTACTTCGGGTAGCCAGAATTCACATTTAGAGAACTTGGCATATAGTTGATGTTCTCGTAGCTTTTCCAGCACAAGACGAAGATGTTCAGCATGTTCTTCTTCGTTCTTGGAAAATATCAGGATATCATCCAGATAAACCACGACGAACTTGTCGAGGTAATCCATGAATATGTAGTTCATCATACGAGAGAAGGTGGCTGGAGCATTGGTTAAACCGAAAGACATGACGGTGTACTCGTATGAACCATAGCGAGTCACGAAGGCGGTCTTTGGGATATCCTCTTCGCGAACACGGATCTGGTGGTAGCCCAACCTCAAGTCGAGCTTAGAGAACACTGACGAACCCGCCAGTTGATCATACAGATCATTGATTCGAGGAAGAGGGTATTTATTCTGAATGGTAGCTTGGTTTATAGGACGGTAGTCTTGAACCAATCGGTTAGTCCCATCCTTCTTCTTGACAAAGAGAGAAGGTGCTCCCCAAGGAGAGCAACTTGGGCGAATGAATCCTTTGCGAAGAGACTTGTCGATTTCCTCCTTAAGCTCAAGGAGTTCATGCGGCGGCATTTTGTAGGGTCGCTTGGCTATGGGAGTGGTGCCTGGTTTCAAGTCGATGATGAATTCGACAGCTCTAGCAGGGGGAATCCCCGGAAGTTCTTCAGGGAAGACGTCGAGGAATTCACGCACGACGGGAATGTTTTCAATGCCCTCGAGTGGTGCAGCGTTCAAGGCATTCAATGCGTAAAGCCTTGCCTCGGCATTTTGCACCAGATGAGCTTGGTAAGCAACTATTTCATCAGAAGGGTGCAGCAGATGGACGGTCTTAGTGGCGCAAACTATAGAAACAGTATGCGCTTTCAACCAATCCATACCCAAAATGAGGTCGATGTTAGACGACTTCAGGATAATGGGAGAGGCATAGAATTCCAGCCCTTCGATTTCCACGGGGACATCGATGCCAACCAAGGAGGTTTGACACTGTCCCACGGGGGTTTTGACCAATACAGAGGTGTTCATCTCCTCACATTTAACGTCGTGCTTGTATGCAAAATCTTCTGACATGAATGAATGCGATGCACCTGTATCAAATAAAACGGATGCTGGTACTGAATTTACGAGGAGTGTACCCATCACAGTAGCAGGCTGGTCTTGAGCTTCGTTGAGATCAACGTGGTTGGCCTGAGCACGACCATAAGGCTTAGCATTGTTGTTGCGAGGCTGATTGTTACCACGGCTAGTTGCTGGAAGGGCCAGTTGATTCTGGTTCTGGTTGCATTCTCTAGCACGGTGTCCTGGTTGACCACACCTGAAGCACAAGCCATTATTCGGAGTGGGAACAGGAGCTTGGGATGGTGGAGCCGGAAGTCTTGACTGCCTAGTTGGTGGTGGAGGCAGACGAGGTGCAGCATAGGTCTGCCTTGGGGCAGATGCATTTGGCCGGTACATGCTGTTCGGGATCCATATCTTACGCTTCTGTGAGGGCGGGCCCGAAGATGAGCCCGTGTCACGGTTGCGTCTGTGAGAGCTCTGGTATTCCTGCAGACCAGTTTCGACATTGATGGCCTTGTTCACCAAGGTGGCGAAATCAGCAAAGTCATGCACTAGAAGTGCGAGCTTGATGTCAGCTTGAAGGCCATCACGGAACTTCTCCTGTCTGCGTGCATCAGTTGCAATGTCTTCTTCAGCATAGCGGGACAAGTCCAGAAACTCCCGCTGATAAGCTTCGACAGTTTTGTTGCCTTGGGTGAGGTTGCGGAACTCACGCTTCTTCCGGTCCATGACTCCTTGAGGAATGAAGCGGGCACGGAAAGCAGCTTGGAAGTCTGGCCATGTGATGATTGTTCCAGCTGGCAGAGTACGCCTGTGGCTGTCCCACCATTGAGCTGCGGGTCCCTTCAAGAAGAAGGAAGCAAAGGTGACATAGCTGGCAGGG
>NW_025237817.1:0-4504 GCF_018294505.1 Triticum aestivum
CTGACTTGAAGAAGGCCCTGGAGGCAGCCAAGGAAATCCGCTCTGAAATGAGAGGGATAAGGGAGGAGCTTCGTGAAGCCGGAGATATCACGGTTGGGAAGCCCTATTTGTTGTGGATGAAGTTCGGAGATCCGAAGTATGCCCCTCTGGATTAGTTGTGGAGCGCTACGGACGCGTATGTGGACCTGGCAAAGAGTGCTGCTGATGTGACCGAGTTTTTCAAAGATCAGAAAGACTATAAGGCTGAAAGGTTATTCTGGTCGCAGTTCAGTGCCCCGACACATCCGCTGCCATTGAATGAAAGGATGGACGCATGGGCCGAACTCCACAGGTTCTCCGGGCTTGCTATGAGGTCTGTCATGGGTCATCTTTGGCCACGTGGACCAAGGCCGGACAACTATTTTGGATTGGTGCAACAATTCCTTGGTGCTGGGTCGCATATCGATGCTGTGAAGAGGTCGGCGTGCATAGTGGGTGCGCGGATGGCTCTTGCCCGTGTTAAAACATACTGGGCTGGGATGGAAACCACTGCTATTGCAACCCGGGGTGCGGCGGAAGGCCAGGACCCGGCCGAGCACTATTTTGAAGAAGTCTTAGAAGGCACTCGTTTAATAGAGGCTCAGTGCTTGAAGAGTGCCATGCTCGAGTGACATGTATCTTGATTGTAAAGACAATGCTATTTTGATTATAAAGGCTGTTTTTATACTTTTGCCCAAAAGTATTATGATGCCTCCTGTGCGGCCGTTTATGTATGTATATAACCTGAAAGTTTGCAGTTGTCGGCTTTAGCCCCCACGCATATAATGCGGGGGTGTTCGAGAAAACGCGTAGTCACACTTGATCCAACATCTTGGTCCGTTAAGGAGGTGATAGCGCGGCGAACCAGGCAATCGGACTATATAGCTTTAACACTTTCACTTAGCCATAGGAGTTTGACGGTGGGGCTACTATATAGCCCCTGGTACTTTCGTGTTCATCTGAATATGGTGCGCGTATGTACGTGACCGGGAAACCGGTCCTTTGTTAATGCGGAGGAATCGCAAAGATTCCGCTGAGTCATCAAGTGGTTGACCAGTCTTGCTCTGTATCATAACAGTCAGTTTTCGGCTTTCTCTACTGAGGTGCTCATCCAGATGAACCAGGGCACAATCGCAGTAGTTCTCCCGGTGCCGCCTTAGCCGATAGAGCAGAATGTAAGGTAGCAAAACACGGGAGCCGGGCAAACCCAACATTTGACCAAAGACATGATTCGGAGCTGATGCATATAAGGCCAAACTCGCGACGCCGAACACTCCCTAAGGTATTCGGACTTTACAACATATACTGGGCTAAATAACGCCCTCGGTAATAAGCCCTGAGTTTCTAGGTATGTGCAATAGTCTGGTGTGGCAAAAATGCCGAAAACGCCAGTATCCCTCCTGGTTGTATAAAGTTTCTGGAGGGGAAGAAGCAACAAGAGACATTAAAAAGGTTTATGTAGGGTCTTAATCTAAAGAGAAACCTTTGAGCGGGGCCCTAGTGCACGTCTGCGCCTTTATCTCTGTTATGCCGTATCCTGGAAGGGTGTAGCACGATGATCATCTGTAAAAAGGAAAAACCCAGGTGAAAGACTTTGTGCGAGGAGTTCGTTAATCTGAATGAACCATGAAAATGCAATATGTTATTGTATTGATAGGGTCGAGCCAAACTATGGGCTTCTTCTTTTTTATTTTTTATTTTTTGCGAGCAGCCCATAGAATCATTTATGGGGATATCCCAACTGGGCTATAACATTTGGTGGAGCGCTGGACTCGTCTAACCGTGTCCGTGGTATTGACAACCAACCGTTTATTCTGGTTGGAGTGACCGCTTAGTATTTGGCTGCTATGGCCACCACATATTCTTCAACACGTAAGGAACGCTCTGTATTTCCGCTAACTGTGATGACGCCACGTGGACCGGGCATCTTAAGTTTAAGACAGGCCTAGTGCGGTATTGCATTAAAACGAGAGACGGTCGTTCTTCCGAGTAGTGCATGATAGCCACTTCATAATGGAATAGTTCTTCGCTTTTGAAGTTGTCGGGAGAACCGAATACAACCTCTAGCACTAGAGAGCCCATGCAGTAGGCCTCGACGCCTGGTATCACTCCTTTAAAGGTAGTGTTGCTTTGGATGATTCTTGACGGTTATATCCCCATTTTGCAGACAGTGTCCTGATATATCAAGTTAAGACTACTGCCGCCGTCCATGAGGACTCGAGTGAGATGGTATCCATCAATTATTGGGTCGAGCACCAATGCAGCCGATCCTCCGTGCCGGATACTAGTCGGATGATCCTGCGATCAAAGGTGATCGGGCAGGCCGACCAGGGATTGAATTTGGGGGCGACATGCTCCACAGCGTATACTTCTCGGAGTGCGCATTTGCGCCTTCGCTTTGGAACGTGAGTTGCGTAAATCTTATTCACTGTTTTGACTTCTGGTGGGAATTTTTTCTGTCCCCCAGTGTTCGGCTGGCGAGGCTCATCCTCGTCCTCACTTGGCGTCTCCCTCCCCTTTTGTTCGGCATTTAGCTTGCCAGCCTGCTTGAAAACCCAGCACTCTCTGTGGGTGCGATTTGTAGGTTTTTCGGGGGTGCCATGAATCTGACATAATTTGTCCAGAATTTTATTTAGGCTGGACGGTCCATCTCTGCTGCCTTTAAATGGCTTCTTCCGTTGACCGGGTCGAGAGCCCCTGAATCCGGTGTTTACCGTCGTGTTATCTGGGCTGTTTTCATTGTTCCGACGATTGTTTTTATTGCGTTGTGACTTTCCGTTGCCATCTCTGACTTCGGATGTGCCTGGGTCGCTGGTGCCACTGCAGGCCAGCCAGCTGTCCTCGCACCCGCAAAAGCGGGTCATGAGGCTTGTTAAGGCTGCCATTGTCCTCGGCTTTTCCTGGCCGTGGTGTCTGGGAACCCATTCGTCCCGGACACTGTGCTTGAAGGCCGCTAAGGCTTCGGCGTCCGGGCAGTCGATGTTTGATTCTTCTTAGTAAGAAATCTGTTCCAGAGTTTTCAGGCTGACTCTCCGGGGTGTTGAATTATGTGACTTAGGTTGTCTGCGTCCGGAGGTCGGACATAGGTCCCTTGAAAATTGGCCCTAAAAG
Source organism: Triticum aestivum (assembly GCF_018294505.1). Lineage (NCBI taxonomy): Eukaryota > Viridiplantae > Streptophyta > Magnoliopsida > Poales > Poaceae > Triticum > Triticum aestivum. Next base: position 3,130 of record NW_025237817.1, read on the forward strand.
CATCCTCAAGTTCTTCCCATCTTCCAATTGAGTTTTCAGGAAGGCTTTTCAACCAGTGCCGAGCTGGTCCATTCAACTTGAGGGGTAGGTATTTAATGGCATGGAGATCATCTCCGTGAGCCATGTGGATGTGAAGGTTAATGTCCTCAATCCAGACCCCAGGGTCTGTCGTTCCGTCATATGCCTCTATGTTCACGGGTTTAAATCCTTCCGGAAATTCAAGGTCCAGCACCTCATCAGTGAAGCACAGGGGGTGCGCGGCACCCCTGTATTTGGACGTATCATGACATGTTGTTGATGGTTGTTGTATTCGGTGCTGATTCCTAGTTGTTATTCGATCAATGTGATCGTTTTGGTAGTTGTGCCAAAGCGCGCTTCCTAGATCCATAAATGGACCTGGCAGTATAGTTGGGCTCAAATCCGTGAAAGATCAACTCTCTGCGGATATCGGCAATATAGTTCAAGCTTCCAAACCTGATCTGATGGCCAGGGGCGTAGCTATCGATCTGCTCCAGGTGGCCAAGCGAGTTGGCCTGCAGTACGAAGCCACCGAATACGAAGATCTGCCCGGGAAGGAAAACCTCCCCCTGGACTGCGTTGTTGAAGATGATTGAAGGAGCCATCAAGCCTTACTGTGACGACACAGTGGAACTCTCAACGAAAGCACCAATGTCGGTGTCTAAACCGGCGGATCTCGGGTAGGGGGTCCCGAACTGTGCGTCTAAGGCTAATGGTAACAGGAGACAGGGGACACGATGTTTACCCGGGTTCGGGCCCTCTCGATGGAGGTAATACCCTACTTCCTACTTGATTGATCTTGATGATATGAGTATTACAAGAGTTGATCTACCACGAGATCGTAGAGGCTAAACCCTAGAAGCTAGCCTATGATTCTGATTGTTGTTGTCCTACGGACTAAACCCTCCCTTTTATATAGACACCGGAGGGCGCTAGGGTTACACAGAGTCGGTTACAGAGAAGGAGATCTACATATCCGAATTGCCAAGCTTGCCTTCCACGCAAAGGAGAGTCCCATCCGGACACAGGATGAAGTCTTCAAAAAAATTCCTACTCACACGCAAGATCATGGTGATGCATAGCAACAAGAGGGGAGAGTGTCGTCCACGTACCCTCACAGACCGTAAGTGGAAGCGTTATGAAAACGCCATTGATGTAGTCGTATGTCTTCACAATCGACCGATCCTAGTACCGAACGTACGGCACCTCTGCAATCTGCAAACGTTCAACTCGGTGACGTCCCGCGAACTCACGATCCAGTAGAGCTTCAAGGGAGAGTTCCGTCAGCACGACGGTGTGATGACGGTATTGATGAAGCTAGCGACACAGGGCTTCTCCTAAGCACTGCTACAATATG
>NW_025237818.1:0-4504 GCF_018294505.1 Triticum aestivum
CTGACTTGAAGAAGGCCCTGGAGGCAGCCAAGGAAATCCGCTCTGAAATGAGAGGGATAAGGGAGGAGCTTCGTGAAGCCGGAGATATCACGGTTGGGAAGCCCTATTTGTTGTGGATGAAGTTCGGAGATCCGAAGTATGCCCCTCTGGATTAGTTGTGGAGCGCTACGGACGCGTATGTGGACCTGGCAAAGAGTGCTGCTGATGTGACCGAGTTTTTCAAAGATCAGAAAGACTATAAGGCTGAAAGGTTATTCTGGTCGCAGTTCAGTGCCCCGACACATCCGCTGCCATTGAATGAAAGGATGGACGCATGGGCCGAACTCCACAGGTTCTCCGGGCTTGCTATGAGGTCTGTCATGGGTCATCTTTGGCCACGTGGACCAAGGCCGGACAACTATTTTGGATTGGTGCAACAATTCCTTGGTGCTGGGTCGCATATCGATGCTGTGAAGAGGTCGGCGTGCATAGTGGGTGCGCGGATGGCTCTTGCCCGTGTTAAAACATACTGGGCTGGGATGGAAACCACTGCTATTGCAACCCGGGGTGCGGCGGAAGGCCAGGACCCGGCCGAGCACTATTTTGAAGAAGTCTTAGAAGGCACTCGTTTAATAGAGGCTCAGTGCTTGAAGAGTGCCATGCTCGAGTGACATGTATCTTGATTGTAAAGACAATGCTATTTTGATTATAAAGGCTGTTTTTATACTTTTGCCCAAAAGTATTATGATGCCTCCTGTGCGGCCGTTTATGTATGTATATAACCTGAAAGTTTGCAGTTGTCGGCTTTAGCCCCCACGCATATAATGCGGGGGTGTTCGAGAAAACGCGTAGTCACACTTGATCCAACATCTTGGTCCGTTAAGGAGGTGATAGCGCGGCGAACCAGGCAATCGGACTATATAGCTTTAACACTTTCACTTAGCCATAGGAGTTTGACGGTGGGGCTACTATATAGCCCCTGGTACTTTCGTGTTCATCTGAATATGGTGCGCGTATGTACGTGACCGGGAAACCGGTCCTTTGTTAATGCGGAGGAATCGCAAAGATTCCGCTGAGTCATCAAGTGGTTGACCAGTCTTGCTCTGTATCATAACAGTCAGTTTTCGGCTTTCTCTACTGAGGTGCTCATCCAGATGAACCAGGGCACAATCGCGGTAGTTCTCCCGGTGCCGCCTTAGCCGATAGAGCAGAATGTAAGGTAGCAAAACACGGGAGCCGGGCAAACCCAACATTTGACCAAAGACATGATTCGGAGCTGATGCATATAAGGCCAAACTCGCGACGCCGAACACTCCCTAAGGTATTCGGACTTTACAACATATACTGGGCTAAATAACGCCCTCGGTAATAAGCCCTGAGTTTCCAGGTATGTGCAATAGTCTGGTGTGGCAAAAATGCCGAAAACGCCAGTATCCCTCCTGGTTGTATAAAGTTTCTGGAGGGGAAGAAGCAACAAGAGACATTAAAAAGGTTTATGTAGGGTCTTAATCTAAAGAGAAACCTTTGAGCGGGGCCCTAGTGCACGTCTGCGCCTTTATCTCTGTTATGCCGTATCCTGGAAGGGTGTAGCACGATGATCATCTGTAAAAAGGAAAAACCCAGGTGAAAGACTTTGTGCGAGGAGTTCGTTAATCTGAATGAACCATGAAAATGCAATATGTTATTGTATTGATAGGGTCGAGCCAAACTATGGGCTTCTTCTTTTTTATTTTTTATTTTTTGCGAGCAGCCCATAGAATCATTTATGGGGATATCCCAACTGGGCTATAACATTTGGTGGAGCGCTGGACTCGTCTAACCGTGTCCGTGGTCTTGACAACCAACCGTTTATTCTGGTTGGAGTGACCGCTTAGTATTTGGCTGCTATGGCCACCACATATTCTTCAACACGTAAGGAACGCTCTGTATTTCCGCTAACTGTGATGACGCCACGTGGACCGGGCATCTTAAGTTTAAGACAGGCCTAGTGCGGTATTGCATTAAAACGAGAGACGGTCGTTCTTCCGAGTAGTGCATGATAGCCACTTCATAATGGAATAGTTCTTCGCTTTTGAAGTTGTCGGGAGAACCGAATACAACCTCTAGCACTAGAGAGCCCATGCAGTAGGCCTCGACGCCTGGTATCACTCCTTTAAAGGTAGTGTTGCTTTGGATGATTCTTGACGGTTCTATCCCCATTTTGCAGACAGTGTCCTGATATATCAAGTTAAGACTACTGCCGCCGTCCATGAGGACTCGAGTGAGATGGTATCCATCAATTATTGGGTCGAGCACCAATGCAGCCGATCCTCCGTGCCGGATACTAGTCGGATGATCCTGCGATCAAAGGTGATCGGGCAGGCCGACCAGGGATTGAATTTGGGGGCGACATGCTCCACAGCGTATACTTCTCGGAGTGCGCATTTGCGCCTTCGCTTTGGAACGTGAGTTGCGTAAATCTTATTCACTGTTTTGACTTCTGGTGGGAATTTTTTCTGTCCCCCAGTGTTCGGCTGGCGAGGCTCATCCTCGTCCTCACTTGGCGTCTCCCTCCCCTTTTGTTCGGCATTTAGCTTGCCAGCCTGCTTGAAAACCCAGCACTCTCTGTGGGTGCGATTTGTAGGTTTTTCGGGGGTGCCATGAATCTGACATAATTTGTCCAGAATTTTATTTAGGCTGGACGGTCCATCTCTGCTGCCTTTAAATGGCTTCTTCCGTTGACTGGGTCGAGAGCCCTTGAATCCGGTGTTTACCGTCGTGTTATCTGGGCTGTTTTCATTGTTCCGACGATTGTTTTTATTGCGTTGTGACTTTCCGTTGCCATCTCTGACTTCGGATGTGCCTGGGTCGCTGGTGCCACTGCAGGCCAGCCAGCTGTCCTCGCACCCGCAAAAGCGGGTCAGGAGGCTTGTTAAGGCTGCCATTGTCCTCGGCTTTTCCTGGCCGTGGTGTCTGGGAACCCATTCGTCCCGGACACTGTGCTTGAAGGCCGCTAAGGCTTCGGCGTCCGGGCAGTCGATGTTTGATTCTTCTTAGTAAGAAATCTGTTCCAGAGTTTTCAGGCTGACTCTCCGGGGTGTTGAATTATGTGACTTAGGTTGTCTGCGTCCGGAGGTCGGACATAGGTCCCTTGAAAATTGGCCCTAAAAGCATCCTCAAGTTCTTCCCATCTTCCAATTGAGTTTTCAGGAAGGCTTTTCAACCAGTGCCGAGCTGGTCCATTCAACTTGAGGGGTAGGTATTTAATGGCATGGAGATCATCTCCGTGAGCCATGTGGATGTGAAGGTTAATGTCCTCAATCCAGACCCCAGGGTCTGTCGTTCCGTCATATGCCTCTATGTTCACGGGTTTAAATCCTTCCGGAAATTCAAGGTCCAGCACCTCATCAGTGAAGCACAGGGGGTGCGCGGCACCCCTGTATTTGGACGTATCATGACATGTTGTTGATGGTTGTTGTATTCGGTGCTGATTCCTAGTTGTTATTCGATCAATGTGATCGTTTTGGTAGTTGTGCCAAAGCGCGCTTCCTAGATCCATAAATGGACCTGGCAGTATAGTTGGGCTCAAATCCGTGAAAGATCAACTCTCTGCGGATATCGGCAATATAGTTCAAGCTTCCAAACCTGATCTGATGGCCAGGGGCGTAGCTATCGATCTGCTCCAGGTGGCCAAGCGAGTTGGCCTGCAGTACGAAGCCACCGAATACGAAGATCTGCCCGGGAAGGAAAACCTCCCCCTGGACTGCGTTGTTGAAGATGATTGAAGGAGCCATCAAGCCTTACTGTGACGACACAGTGGAACTCTCAACGAAAGCACCAATGTCGGTGTCTAAACCGGCGGATCTCGGGTAGGGGGTCCCGAACTGTGCGTCTAAGGCTAATGGTAACAGGAGACAGGGGACACGATGTTTACCCGGGTTCGGGCCCTCTCGATGGAGGTAATACCCTACTTCCTACTTGATTGATCTTGATGATATGAGTATTACAAGAGTTGATCTACCACGAGATCGTAGAGGCTAAACCCTAGAAGCTAGCCTATGATTCTGATTGTTGTTGTCCTACGGACTAAACCCTCCCTTTTATATAGACACCGGAGGGCGCTAGGGTTACACAGAGTCGGTTACAGAGAAGGAGATCTACATATCCGAATTGCCAAGCTTGCCTTCCACGCAAAGGAGAGTCCCATCCGGACACAGGATGAAGTCTTCAAAAAAATTCCTACTCACACGCAAGATCATGGTGATGCATAGCAACAAGAGGGGAGAGTGTCGTCCACGTACCCTCACAGACCGTAAGTGGAAGCGTTATGAAAACGCCATTGATGTAGTCGTATGTCTTCACAATCGACCGATCCTAGTACCGAACGTACGGCACCTCTGCAATCTGCAAACGTTCAACTCGGTGACGTCCCGCGAACTCACGATCCAGTAGAGCTTCAAGGGAGAGTTCCGTCAGCACGACGGTGTGATGACGGTATTGATGAAGCTAGCGACACAGGGCTTCTCCTAAGCACTGCTACAATATG
>NW_025237819.1:0-1516 GCF_018294505.1 Triticum aestivum
AATTAGAACTCCAGCCTATTTTCGCGTTCAGTATGCATCATTCAAAGCGACGTCATCAATTTCCAACACGTTCTGGCATCATTTGTTGTTTTTCAGTCATTTACCGATTTGTTTAGAGAGCTAGATGATGGTGAAATTGAAAATCACTACAAAATGAACTCTGAAAATGTTGGAACTTGGCATGGTATGATCATTTCAATCGCATAGCATGTGAAAAAGAGTAGAGAGGGTCACGGCGAAAACTGGACGCACCTCGTGTACAAACTAGACAATCTCTTTTGGAGTATCAGGGTTTCGGACGAGAACTCATCTGTTACAAAGGCACTTCAATGTTTTTTAAACTTATTTGAACTCCAGCCTATTTTTGCGTTCAGTATGCATCATTCAAAGCGACTTCATCAATTTCCAACACGTTCTGACATCATTTGCTGTTTTTCAGTCATTAACGATTTGTTTAGAGAGTTAAATGACGGTGAAATTGTAAATCACTACAAAATGAACTCTGAAAATGTTGGAACTTGGCATGGTATCATCATTTCACCCGCATAGCGTGTGCAAAAGAGTAGAGAGGGTCACGGCGCAAACTGGACGCACCTCGTGTACAAACTGGACAATCTCTTTCAGAGTATCAGGGTTTTTGGACGAGAACTCATCTGTTACACGGGCACTTCAATGTTTTTTAAACATATTTGAACTCCAGCCTATTTTTGCGTTCAGTATGCATCATTGAAAGCGACGTCATCAATTTCCAACACGTTCTCGCATCATTTGCTGTTTTTCAGTCATTTACCGATTTTTTTAGAGAGCTAAATGACGGTGAAATTGAAAATCACTACAAAATGAACTCTGAAAATGTTGGAACTTGGCATGGTATCATCATTTCACCCGCATAGCATGTGCAAAAGAGTAGAGAGGGTCACGGCGAAAACTGGACGCACCTCGTGTACAAACTAGACAATCTCTTTCGGAGTATCATGGTTTCGGACGAAAACTCATCTGTTACAAAGGCACTTCAATGTTTTTTAAACTTATTTGAACTCCAGCCTATTTTTGCGTTCAGTATGCATCATTCAAAGCGACTTCATCAATTTCCAACACGTTCTGACATCATTTGCTGTTTTTCAGTCATTAACGATTTGTTTAGAGAGTTAAATGACGGTGAAATTGAAAATCACTACAAAACGAACTCTGAAAATGTTGGAACTTGGCATGGTATCATCATTTCACCCGCATAGCGTGTGCAAAAGAGTAGAGAGGGTCACGGCGCAAACTGGACGCACCTCGTGTACAAACTGGACAATCTCTTTCAGAGTATCAGGGTTTTCGGACGAGAACTCATCTGTTACACGGGCACTTCAATGTTTTAAACATATTTGAACTCCAGCCTATTTTTGCGTTCAGTATGCATCATTGAAAGCGACGTCATCAATTTCCAACAGGTTCTCGCATCATTTGCTGTTTTTCAGTCATTTACCGATTTGTTTAGAGAGCTAAATGACGGTGAAATTGAAAATCA
>NW_025237819.1:1526-2627 GCF_018294505.1 Triticum aestivum
TGGACAATCTCTTTCGGAGTATCAGGGTTTTCGGACGAGAACTCATCTGTTACATGGGCACTTCAATGTTTTTTAAACTTATTTGAACTCCAGCCTATTTTTGCGTTCAGTATGCATCATTCAAAGCGACGTCATCAATTTCCAACACGTTCTGGCATCATTTGCTGTTTTTCAGTCATTTACCGATTTGTTTAGAGAGCTAGATGACGGTGAAATTGAAAATCACTACAAAATGAACTCTGAAAATGTTGGAACTTGGCATGGTATCATCATTTCACCCGCATAGCATGTGCAAAAGAGTAGAGAGGGTCACGGCGAAAACTGGATGCACCTCGTGTACAAACACGTTCTGACATCATTTGCAGTTTTTCAGTCATTTACCGATTTGTTTAGAGAGCTAAATGACGGTGAAATTGAAAATCACTAAAAAATGAACTCTGAAAATGTTGGAACTTGGCATGGTATCATCATTTCACCCGCATATCATGTGCAAAAGAGTAGAGAGGGTCACGGCGCAAACTGGACGCACCTCATGTACAAACTGGACAATCTCTTTCGGAGTATCAGGGTTTTCGGACGAGAACTCATCTGTTGCACGGGCACTTCAATGTTTTTTAAATTTATTTCAACTCCAGCCTATTTTTGCGTTCAGTATGCATCATTGAAAGCGACGTCATCAATTTCCAACACGTTCTGGCATCATTTGTTGTTTTTCACTCATTTACCGATTTGTTTAGAGAGCTAAATGACGGTGAAATTGAAAATCACTACAAAATGAACTCTGAAAATGTTGGAACTTGGCACAGTATCATCATTTCACCCGCATAGCATGTGCAAAAGAGTAGAGAGGCTCACGGCACAAACTGGACGCACCTCGTGTACAAACTGGACAATCTCTTTCGGAGTATCAGGGTTTCGGACGAGAACTCATCTGTTACAAAGGCACTTCAATGTTTTTTAAACTTATTTAAACTCCAGCCTTTTTTTGCGTTCAGTATGCATCATTCAAAGCGACGTCATCAATTTCCAACACGTTCTGACATCATTTGCTGTTTTTCAGTCATTTACCGATTTGCTTAGATAGCTAAATGACGGTGAAAT
>NW_025237819.1:2637-3254 GCF_018294505.1 Triticum aestivum
AAACTTATTTGAACTCCAGCCTATTTTTGCGTTCAATATGCATCATTCAAAGCGACGTCATCAATTTCCACCATGTTCTGACATCATTTGTTGTTTTTCAGTCATTTACCGATTTGTTTAGAGAGCTAAATGACGGTGAAATTGAAAATCACTACAAAATGAACTCTGAAAATGTAGGAACTTGGCATGGTATAATCATTTCACCCACATAGCATGTGAAAAATAGTAGAGAGGGTCACGGCGAAAACTGGACGCACCTCGTGTACAAACTGGACAATCTCTTTCGGAGTATAAGGGTTTCGGACGAGAACTCATCTGTTACACGGGCACTTCAATGTTTTTTAAACTTATTTGAGCTCCAGCCTATTTTGGCGTACAATATGCATCATTCAAAGGAACGTCATCAATTTCCAACATGCTCTGACATCATTTGTTGTTTTTCAGTCATTTACCGATCTGTTTAGAGAGCTAAATGACGGTGAAATTGAAAATCACTACAAAATGAACTCTGAAAATGTTGGAACTTGGCATGGTATCATCATTTCACCCGCATAGCATGTGCAAAAGAGTAGAGAGGGTCACGGCAAAAATTGGAAGCACCTCGTGTACAAACTGGA
>NW_025237819.1:3264-3900 GCF_018294505.1 Triticum aestivum
TTTTTAAACTTATTTCAACTCCAGCCTATTTTTGCGTTCAGTATGCATCATTCAAAGCGAGGTCATCAATTTCCAACACGTTCTGACATCATTTGCTATTTTTCAGTCATTTACCAATTTGTTTAGGGAGCTAAATGACGGTGAAATTGAAAATCACTACAAAATGAACTCTGAAAATGTTGGAACTTGGCATGGTATCATCATTTCTCCCGCATAGCATGTGTAAAAGAGTAGAGAGGGTCACGGCGAAAACTGGACGCACCTCGTGTACAAACTTGACAATCTCTTTCGGAGTATCAGGGTTTCGGACGAGAACTCATCTGTTACACGGGCACTTCAATGTTTTTTAAACTTATTTGAACTCCAGCCTATTTTTGCGTTCAGTATTCATCATTCAAAGCGATGTCATCAATTTCCAACACGTTCTGACATCATTTGCTGTTTTTCAGTCATTTACCGATTTGTTTAGAGAGCTAAATGACGGTGAAATTGAAAATCACTACAAAATGAACTCTGAAAATGTTGGAACTTGGCATGGTATCATCATTTCTCCCGCATAGCTTGTGCAAAAGAGTAGAGAGGGTCACGGCGAAAACTGGACGCACCTCGTGTACAAACTGGACAATCTCTTTCGGA
>NW_025237819.1:3910-4504 GCF_018294505.1 Triticum aestivum
ACTTATTTGAACTCCAGCCTATTTTTGCGTTCAGTATTCATCATTCAAAGCGACGTCGTCACTTTCCAACACGTTCTGACATCATTTGTTGTTTTTCAGTCATTTACCGATTTGTTTAGAGAGCTAAATGACGGTGAAATTGAAAATCACTATAAAATGAACTCTGAAAATGTTGGAACTTGGCATCGTATCATCATTTGACCCGCATAGCATGTGCAAAAGAGTAGAGAGGGTCACGGCGCAAACTGGACGCCTCGTGTACAAACTGGACAATCTCTTTCGGAGTATCAGGGTTTTCGGACGAGAACTCATCTGTTACACGGGCACTTCAATGTTTTTTAAACTTATTTGAACTCCAGCCTATTTTTTCGTTCAGTATGCATCATTCAAAGCGACGTCATCAATTTCCAACACGTTCTTGCATCATTTGCTATTTTTCAGTCATTTACCGATATTTTTAGAGAGCTAAATGACTGTGAAATTGAAAATCACTACAAAATGAACTCTGAAAATGGTGGAACTTGGCATGGTATCATCGTTTCACCCGCATAGCATGTGCAAAAGAGTAGAGAGGGTCACGGCGAAAACTGGATG
>NW_025237820.1:0-4504 GCF_018294505.1 Triticum aestivum
TGGCATTTCTGCAGCCCAGTCCACATATACAGCCTTCCGTTGACAATGTTGCATATGTAGTGTAGATCCTTGCTTGCGAGTACTTTGGATGAGTACTCACGGTTGCTTTGCTTCCCCTTTTCCCCCTTCTTTCTTCTTTCTGGTTGTTGCAACCAGATAGTGGAGTCCAGGAGCCAGATGCCACCTTTGACGACGGCTGCTACCCCGAGGGTGCCTACTACCACGTGACGGACGCCGACGACCAAGAGTAGTTAGGAGGCTCCCAGGCAGGAGGCCTTGCCTTTTCGATCGTTGTTGTTTTGTGTTAGCCTTCTTAAGGCAAACTTGTCTAACTCATGTCTGTACTCAGATATTGTTGCTTCCGCTGACTCTTGTGTTTTCGAGCTTATGTATTCGAGCCCCCGAGGCCCCTGGCTTGTAATATAAAGCTTGTATTATTTTATTTTGTGTCTAGAGTTGTGTTGTGATATCTTCCCGTGAGTCCTTGATCTTGATCGTACACATTTGCGTGTATGATTAGTGTACGATTGAATCGAGGGCGTCACAAGTTGGTATCAGAGCCGACTGCCTGTAGGTAGCCCCCTTTCCAACTCCTTGGCCGAAGTTGAGTCTAGTCACAAAAAAAACTTTTACTAACATTGGTTGTGTGTCTTACGAGCCCACTTCGCCATTGGGTGGTATTAGGATCTTTTATTCCTCGTCTATACTCTGGGACTCTGATCTCTCGTCTATTCGGGTTAAACGATTTTACTAACTCTAACGCTAGGTTCTCGCAATGACTTCCTCCCGGAGAGCCCCTTCCTTCCAGATGATCACCTGCTCCCCCAGAAGCCTTCGAAGATACTCTCCGATGTTTGCTTGAGAACTTGTGCTCATCACTTTTGCGATTCCCTTCCACCATCAACCCCTATGGAAAACTACATACACTTGCCATTCATACAATCATTCCTCGATGCTCTTGTTATTGCAAGATGCCCCAAAATTCTCTATTGTTTCGAGAATCCTTTGAGCTTACTGCCTTGCAGTTCTTTGCCCCATGAATACCCCCCTTCGAATAATTCCTTGCACTCACCGAGGATCCGTTCATCCTCAGTTGTTCGTGTGATTCTCAAAATTCTTTGAAATACTATCTGATCTTCCAAAAATCCTCAGCAACCTGTTGCTGTTGAAATTCTTGTTTGCTTGCATTATGGTTAATTCCATATTTCAAGTAATCTTCATTGACATCCTCTGTCACTATCCTTTTGCGTCCGTTGATTCAATATGTTGCGGATGCTCGCAATCCTCAGTCGGATCATAGAATTCATCCTTCCGGCTTGGACGTCATTTGACCAAGAGCTGTTTCTCGACCAATCGATTTGTTGTCGATTGTATCCCTAAGGTTATTCAACTTACTTATCTTTTGATCAAAGCGTCTGCTTCTGATCTTCTATTTTTGAAATCATGATTTCTTTGCATTTAAGCATCGAATTATTCAGATGTTTCTATTATCCGAAGCCTTTGCATTCTTTCTTCATCTGATTGATTACCGATACTCACATCAACTCTGTCGTGAATCGCCAGATCCATTGTTGGGTTGTTATCCGACAGTGTCCTTCACATCCAAAATCTTATCAGTATTTCCCTGATACATAATACCTTCAGTATATTGTATCATCTTCTTTGACTTCGATACTCTGCTTTCGAACTCGTATCTTTTGCTTGGTTGATGGTGGTATAGATTCGTAAAGATGCCCCTATGGGTTGAACTTATGCCTTCCATAATCCGAGTGAACCCGAGAGTTCTCACGAGTCTTACTCTTCTGGTACTTCGCCAGATAAATCCTCTGCACTACATTTTCTTTGAAAAACGAGGAGTGAATGAAAGGTTATGCATTGAAAAAGTGGGAGTCGACCTTGAACCCTTGTGTTCATGCCCATGGACCCGATGTAGAACTTATCGTGGAAGCTGCTCGTAAATATGATTACCCTTTCTTATAAGTTCATCTTGTATCGGTGGTTTGATCATTCGTAACCGTGGTTCCGACCATAGTTTCTCCTTAACTCCATTTCCTGGACAAGTTAAAATACTTGTCTTCTGCAGATCATTTCATATGTCTAACCTCTATTTTTGATCTACCTCAAGTATTGCCCCTTGTTATCTCAAGTATATTGTGTCATTGCACTACCACTTGTGAATTCTCATTGGAATGATACTCCATCACATCATTCCTAGCTTGATCGGTTATATCATTATCATGCTAAATTTTAGCTGTGCTACCAGGTCCTTTCCGGAGCACAATTTTCGACGACGAGCTAAGCTTATGTCGATCTTCCTCGTCATACCATTTTGCCATGAACAGCAAGCTTGCTTTCGAGTTTGTGTCGTACTCGCGATTCAATTAACCTTACACTTCATCATTTCTTTTGCTTAATGTCGTCGTTGATCGATTACATCTTCATGAAACCTCTCGACAAATGTGTCGTGATCATCATCATCATTCCAAACTTTTCAAGGTTATCAACCGAATTCATGATGAGAAATAACATCCTTACCCCCCTCGATGAATTGTTTCTGAGCCCGTGTGCCCCATCCTCATCTTTTCCTTGCTGAAATTGTATGACTTATTTTATAAGTTGTTCCGATGGATCCTTTGTGTATCCGAAGTCTGACATTTCCCCGATGGCCATGTCAACACTATCCCGAAGCAAGTGTGTGGTACTCTGATCATCAACAAGAACATTGGGAGCGCAATGCTAACTGTTCTTGATCAATTATCCAAACACCGTTGTATGGGTAAACCTCATAAATTCCTTGCCCCTGTCTAAACGGCTTAATACTTGGAGCCCTATCATGCTCTGCCTTTCCTTGGGAAAGTTATACTCTAACACTTGGGTATAAACATCTTTCCTTTCCATTGGTCTAGTTATCATAATAAACACATTTTCCTTTCCATTGGTTTACTCAACCTTTCTTGTGATCTATATATGTTATAAGCAGAAATAATTCCCTGCTTATGGAAACACTTCGGTTTACAACTCTGTCAGTGTGACCCTGTTACTATTGCTGATGACATTCCGGTAACCACCGATGGACGAGAACTTTGCCTATTGGTCCGCCTCGTATTACGAGCAGGAAAATGGTTCTCTTCTTCCCTCGCCCTTGGTACCAATGCTGTTGCCAACATAATTGGCAGGCTATCCTCTGACATGCCTTACTATCATGACCATGCAAGCTGTCATCCCCTTTTCTACCTTTAACCCACATGGTGGGCCTATAACCCACAGATCCACAGGATCGAAACCTGACTCTCCTGTATATCTTTGATTCCGAAATATTCTTGCATTTGGCTTCGCATCGTGTCACGAGCCACCTTTTGAGAGATGATTTATTCCCGATGCTCTGAACCCCTTTCTCACACTTTGTTCAGGTATCAATCGTTTGTCGATTCGCTTGAAACTTCCTATTGTACCTTCATACTTGCTCTTGATGTTTTCTTAAGTTTCAACTTGAGAGATACTTCTGCCACTTTCCCTGAATTGTTCACCAGATAAAAAAAACCTATAAGGGTCAATTCTCCCAAAGTTACTTTTCTCTTCCCCACTAAAATCTCGGGACGAGATTTCTTGTAGTAGAGGAGATTTGTAACACCCCGGGTGACATGCTACAGTAAACTCCTATTAATGGTGCCACATCATCATAATTAAATATTCGCTAATCATCACTCTGTCCTAAACCGACCTCAAATTCAATTCGAAAAACAAGTCAAATTATTATTTCTTCAAACTGGCTAGGGAAAATGTTCGATGGGTTGAAAATATTCCCTAACTATTTGTCATGTAGGAGCCAACCTCTTTTGAATATTTACAGTGGTCGTAACCTATTTTAAAACTAAATCATTAGTATTTATTTGAACCTTTTCAACTTAAACAAATAGTTAAGTAGTTGAAAATAATTTGGAACTTTGTGTTCTGCTTCAAAACCTTGCCTAGTATTTATGTGCTAAATGGCACATTTAAATATACTCATTTGTTAGTTCAACAAAAATACAAAACTGTAAACAAAAGCAAAATAGGAAAAAAAAGAGGGAAAGGCCTATCGACTACTGTGCACGTGAGCCCACTAGCTACTGTGCCTAGCCCAGCCCAGTTCCACCTCTCCTCTCCGCTACAGTGGAGGCAGAGGGCGTGGAGGCCATCCACCATGGCCACCGGCCACGCGCTGGCCATCCCGCGGCCCTCCCTGGAGGTTAAGAGCATCGCCTCGCACTCCCCTGAAAAACCTAGCCCCATTCCCCCCCTTCCTCGCGCCGTTTCCCTCTCCCACGCGCATCGCCCGAAGCTCCCCACCATGGCCACTATCGTTCGCACGCTCCCTGTCCTCCCCGCGCCGTGGGACTGAGTCTGGGAGCCCCGCCGTCGTCTGCTACGTCTTCCTCGCCCACTGAATCAAGCCGGGACCCCTGCATCGCCTACATCAACTCCTTCAAGCTCCGGCCACCGCTCATCGTCGCTTCGATCCGCC
>NW_025237821.1:0-4503 GCF_018294505.1 Triticum aestivum
CTTAATGTTAATATACTTGGTGTTCAAGATATGTGAAACTTTCTTTTGAGTGCGTTGAATACTAAGATAAGATTGATGCTTGATAATTGTTTTGAGATATGGAGGTGATAATATCAAAGTCATGCTAGTTGGGTGATTATGAATTTAAATAATTCTTGTGTTGAAGTTAGCAAGTCCCGTATCATGCACGTATGGTTAAAGTTGTGTAAGAAATTTGAAACATGAAGTGTACCTGGCTTGTGCATCCTTATGAGTGGCGGTCGGGGACGAGCGATGGTCTTTTCCTACCAATCTATCCCCCTAGGAGCATGCGCGTAGTACTTGATTTTTTATGACTTCTAAATTTTTGCAATAAGTATATGAGTTCTTTTGATTAATTTTGAGTCCATGGATTATACGCACTTTTACCTTTCCGCCATTGCTAGCCTCTTCGGTACCGTGCATTGCCCTTTCTCACCTTGAGAGTTGGTGCAAACTTCGCTTGTGCATCCAAATCCCGTGATATGATACTCTCTATCACACATAAACCTCCTTATATCTTCCTCAAAACAGCCACCATACCTACCTATTATGGCATTTCCATAGCCATTCCGAGATATATTGCCATGCAACTTCCATCATCATCATCATGACATACATTACTTTTGTCATATTGCCATTGCATGATCATGTAGTTGACATCGTATTTGTGGCAAAGCCACCATGCATTATTTTCCATACATGTCACTCTTGATTTATTGCACCATCCTGGTACACCGTCGGAGGCATTCATATAGAGTCATATCTTGTTCTAAGTTTCGAGTTGTAATCCTTGTGTTGTAATCAATAGAAGTGTGATGATCATCATTATTAGAGCATTGCCCAATCAAAAAAAAGAAAGGCCAAAAGAAAAAAAGAAAGGCCCAAAAATATATACAAAAAGGGCAATGCTACTATCTCTTTTTCCACACTTGTGCTTCAAAGTAGCACCTTGTTCTTCATGTAGAGAGTCTCGTATATTGTGCTTCAAAGTAGCACCTTGTTTTTCATGTAGTGAGTCTCATGTGTTATCACTTTCATATACTAGTGGGAATTTTTCATTATAGAACTTGGGTTGTATATTCCTACGATGGGCTTCCTCAAAATGCCCTAGGTCTTCGTGAGCAAGCGAGTTGGATGCACACCCACTAGTTTTCTTTTGTTGAGCATTCATAGCTCTAGTGCATCCATTGCATGGCAATCCCTACTCCTCATGTTGACATCAATTGATGGGCATCTACATAGCCCCTTGATTATCCTCGTCAATGTGAGACTTTATTTTTTTTTGTCTTCTCCACACAATCCCCATCATCAAATTCTATTCCACCCATAGTGCTATATCCATGGCTCGCGCTCATGTATTGCGTGAAGGTTGAAAAAGTTTGAGATTATGTAAGTATGAAACAATTTCTTGGCTTGTCATCGGGGATATAGAAGTTGGGAACATCTTTGTGTGACGAAAATGAAGCATAGCCTAACTATATGATTTTGTAGGGATGAACTTTCTTTTGCCATGTTATTTTGAGAAGACATGATTGCTTTGATTTGTGTGCTTGAAGTATTATTATTTTTGTGTCAATATGAACTTTTGTCTTGAATCTTTCAGATCTGAATATTCATATCACAATTAAGAAGTTTTATATTGAAATTATGCCAATGTATCACTCCGCATCAAAAATTCTTTTTTATCATTCACCTACTCGAGGATGAGCAGGAATTAAGCTTGGGGATGCTTGATACGTCTCCAACGTATCTATAATTTTTGATTGCTCCATGCTACCTTATCTACTGTTTTAGGCAATACTGGGCTTTATTATCCACATTTATATTATTTTTGGGACTAACCTATTAACCGGAGGCCCAGCCCAGATTTGTTGTTTTATGCCTATTTCAGTGTTTCGAGGAAAAGGAATATTAGACGGAGTCAAAACGGAACGAAATCAACTAGAGAAGTTATTTTTGGAAGGAAACCCACCTGATGGACTTGGAACCCACGTCAGAAGATACGGGAGGTGCTCATGAGGGTGGGGGCGCGCCCTCCCCCCTGGGCGCGCCCCCTACCTCGTGGGGACCCGTAGCTCCACCGACGTACCCCCTGCACCCATATATACCTACGTACCCTAAAACTTCCAGAACAAAAGATAGATCGGGAGTTCCGCCGCCGCAAGCCTCTGTAGCCACCAAAAACCAATCGGGACCCTGTTCCGGTACCCTGCCGGAGGGGGATCCCATCACCGGAGGCCATCTTCATCATCTCGGCGCTATCCATGACGAGGAGGGAGTAGTTCACCCTCAGGGCTGAGGGTATGTACCAGTAGCTATGTGTTTGATCTCTCTCTCTCGTGTTCTCTCTCGTGTTCCTCTATGTCACGATCTTGATGTATCCTGAGCTTTGCTATTGTAGTTGGATCTTATGATGTTTCTCCCCCTCTACTCTCTTTTGATGAATTGAGTTTCCCCTTTGAAGTTATTTTATCGGATTGAGTCTTTTTATGAACACTTGATGTATGTCTTGCGTGGGATAACCGTGGTGACAATGGGTTATTCTATTGATCCACTTGATGTATGTTTTGGTGATCAACTTGCGAGTTTCGTGACACTTGGGAACCTATGCATAGGGGTTGGCACACGTTCTTGACTCTCTGCTAGTAGCTTTGGGGCACTCTTTGAAGTACTTTTATGTTGGTTGGATGAATCTGAGATTGTGTGATGCATATCGTATAATCATGCCCACGGATACTTGAGGTGACAATGGAGTATCTAGGTGACATTAGGGTTTTGTTTGATTTGTGTCTTAAGGTGTTATTCTAGTATGAACTCTTTTATAGATCGATCCAAAAGAATAAATTTGTGGTGGTTTCATACCCGACCATAATCTCTATGTTTGTTCTCCGCTATTAGTGGCTTTGGAGTGACTCTTTGTTGCATGTTGAGGGCTTGTCATATGTTCTATCTATGTTATTATTGTTGAGAGAACTTACACTGGTGAAAGTATGAACCCTAGGCCTTGTTTCCTACCATTGCAATACCGTTTACGCTCACTTTTACCGCTTGTTACCTTGATGTTTTTATTATTTCAGATTACAAAAACCTATATCTACTATCTATTTTGCACTTGTATCTTCATCTCTTCGCCGAACTAGTGCACCTATACAATTTACCATTGTATTGGGTGTGTTGGGTACACAAGAGACTCTTTGTTATTTGATTGCAGGGTTGCTTGAGAGAGACCATCTTCATCCTACGCCTCCTACGGATTGATAAACCTTAGGTCATCCACTTGATGCAAATTTGCTACTGTCCTACAAACCTGTGCACTTGCAGGCCCAACAACGTCTACAAGAAGAAGGTTGTGTAGTAGACATCAGACTCCGACACTATATGAGTTGAGCATGCGGTCCAAGTCTCCTTCAAAATTGGCGCATAGGAAGACACTTTGGAGTGTGAGGTCGTCCCAATGACCGTTTTCCACCTCCTTCTTGGTCGACCATGGCAATTCGACCGTGGTGTCTTCCACAACGGGCGTACCAATCACTATAGCTTCAAGATGAAAGGGAAGGAATATGTGCTACGACCTATGTCTCCTAGTCAAGTGATAGCCGACAAACAAGCCACACATCATGGAGAGAAGAGTGAAAAATTGATCCACCATAAAGTGAGTGAGAGACACAAGCCAAACTTGAGCGTCTTTTCCTAGAGAGGAAAACCTAGTCCTATTTTCCACAAAAAGTGAGATGAGAGAAATGTGTGAGAACCCATCGAGTGTGATGCACTTTGTCCTTGTGTGCAAGGATGGGGAACCAAAAACTAACACCTCTCACGAGCTACCTTTAGTGTTTCAATCTCTTTTGCAGGAATTCCAAGATGTTTTCCCTGATGAGCTACCTCTGGGTCTACCTCCTCTATGAGGCATTGAGCATCGGATCGACCTCATCCCCGGAGCGCCTCTACCAAACAAAGCTCCATACCGCATCAACCCCGAAGAAACTAAGGAGATCCAACGGCAAGTACAACAACTAATCAACAACGTCATGTACGTGCAAGCTTAAGTCCTTGTGCCGTTCCCGTTATACTTGTGCCTAAGCAAGATGGAAGTTTTCGCATGTGTTCCGATTGTAGACCCATCAATGCTATTACCGTTCGCTATAGGCATCCCATTCCTCGCTTAGATGATATGCTTGATGAACTTAGCGGTGCCGCCTTTTTCTCAAAAATTGATCTTAAAAGTGGCTATTATCAAATCGGCATACAAGAGGGTGATGAATGGAAAACTCCTTTCAAAACCAAATTTGGCTTGTATCTGTGGTTGGTTATGCCTATGTGTTTGTCGGAAGCTCCCGGTACTTTCATGTGTCTTATGCATTTTGTGCTTCAACATTATATTGGAGTCTTTGTTGTGGTTTACTTTGATGATATTCTTGT
Organism: Triticum aestivum; assembly: GCF_018294505.1. NCBI lineage: Eukaryota > Viridiplantae > Streptophyta > Magnoliopsida > Poales > Poaceae > Triticum > Triticum aestivum. Next base: position 4,441 of record NW_025237821.1, read on the forward strand.
TTTTAGCAAAACCATGAAAGAACATCTTAATCATGTTAGGGCTGTTTTGCAAACCCTTCGCCA
>NW_025237822.1:0-4501 GCF_018294505.1 Triticum aestivum
AATTCTATTTTTTCTTCTTCTCCTCTATTCCTTTCTGTCACATCCCTAGTCTGGTATGACCTAGGCTAGCTAGTCATTTGTGCATCATGTTTATATTCCATTTAAATTTGAAATGAGGATTGGTGGAACCCTCAGAATCATCTCTGAAAATGACCTAAATAAAAATTGCTCCAAAAAGGTCCAAGGAAATGCTCATGTTGCTCTCTGAAAATATTGGACAGAGATAAAAATCAAACCAATATTTTTAAGAGCTCATAGGTATTTATTTTGGGCATTTGGAATTAAGGCATAAATATTTGCTTTGGATATATATTGTTATATATATAAAATATTGTCCAAAAATTATGCCATTTATAAAGGAGCTCTGGATTAATATAGTTAGCTCCTGCAAAAATTGGCATAAGGTAATTAAATGATTTAATATTTTAATTAAATCAAAACAAATGTCAGAAAAATTAGAAAACAAAAATAAAAGAGGGAGACTTACCTGGGCCTCCTCCCTGTGCAGCCCAGCAGCAGCAGGCCGGCCCAGCCAGCAGGCGGCCCAGCCCGCCTCCTCCTCTGTCGTCCTCGTCCTCGACAGAGGGAGGGGAGCGTGAACGGCGCGCGCGCGCGCCACCGCGCCATGCCACCAGCCTCCCTGCTTGCCTGGCGCCCTCCTCATCACCCTGGAACGCCCGGACGTCGCCACGCCCCCCCGTACCTTCTCACTCTCCCCCGATTATTCCTCTCCTCTCCCTCGCTCTCTCTCTCCCGTGTCCGAACGCGTCGGTCGCCGCCGTTCGCCATAGCCGCCGCCACCGGCCTCCCCTCGCCTCCCCGACACGCGCAGGAGCTCCGCCCCCTCGCCCTGAAGCTCCCCGTCAAGCCACAAGACGCCGGACGCCCTGTGGAGCCGCCGTCGCCGTCGTCTTCCACCTCGGGCTCCGACCACCACCGCCGTTGATTCGCCGCACGCAGGACGTCCCCGAGCCCGCTGACGCCTTCGCTGGATCCACCGTGAGCATCTCCCCGTTTCCCCTCTCTTCTCCCCCTCGTTCCCGCGCCATAGCTCCGTTCCCGACCATGGCCGAAGCCATCGCCGCCGCAGCTCCTCGCCGTCGTGGCCACAGCCGCCGCAGGCCGCAGCCGAGCTCGCCGTTGCACTCAGTGCACTCTGGCGAGTCGCGCGGACCCGCTCGCAGCCTCCCTAGTGCCCCGCAGCCCGTTCCCGATCGAAGCCGAGCTCCGGCCGCCGCCGCGAGCTTTGCTCCGGCGAGCTCCGGCCTCCCCAGCTCCTCCCACCTGCCCCTCCAGATGCGCGAGAGCCCGGGCTACGCCCCGGTGCTCTCCGACGCCGTTCCCGTGGCCGGTATCGCGGACGCCGCCGCGTCCAGAGGTCGCCGCCGATGACCTCGCCGGCCTGACGGGTGGGCCCCGTCGGCCAGGTGATTAGCTTAGTGCTAATCACCGTTAACTAACCCCCCTGACACTGACAGTGGGCCCCAGCGCCACTAACCTTTTTAATTAAGTTAATCTAACCCTGTTTAACCCCCTGACACTGACGTGTGGACCCCACACGTCAGGTTTGACCCTAGCCAGCCGCAGTTGACCTGCTGACGTCATGCTTACTCAAGGCTGACGCAATAATATGATTTCTGGATTTAAATTAAATCAGGAAATTCCAGAAATTGATTTAAACTTCAAAAATTCATAGAAATTCAACCGTAACTCAGATTAAAATAATTTATATATGAAAAATTATTAGAAAAATGCAATCTTTCCATCTGGACTAGTTTCATGCATGACAAACCAACTTATACATGCGGTATATGGGAAAACACATTATGGCATATATAAGAGACTTAATTTAGAATTGCATTTGAGCTTATGGTTCAAATGGACTTCAAACCAAATGATTACTAGTTGCACTAGCTCAAACAGCATCACATCTACATGCCATGTTCATGCATCATATTGTTGCATATGATTGTGTATTGATTGCCGGCACCGTTCCCTCTCGATAGGTCCTGCTCCGGAGCCGTTCCAGAGTACCTGTCTGTGAAGCAGTGCCTCCTCTGTTGATTTACCAGGCAAGCAAACCCCCTTGTTCATTCCGATAAAATCCTACTCTCTCACCCCTGCTCTCAGTTATTGCATTAGGACAACAACGATTCTTCTGCTACTTTGTGCTGCGGTAGTGAACCCATTCCTCTGCATGACCTATCATTGCCACAGTAAATAGTTTAAACCCACTAGCATGTGTAGGAGTTGATTGAAGCCATTGTTGTGTTCCTACCATGCTATGCCTGCTATTGCTTAGAGTTGTGTCAGGTCTGATTCATTGGGAATGAATTGGAGTGTTACGATATGTGCTGGTGCTGAGAGTTAAGTGTGTGAACACGATTTGGTAAAGGTAGCGGTGAGAGGCCATGTAGGAGTACATGGTGGGTTGTCTCACTGGAACCATCCTTAAGCACTGATTTCTATGTATGTTGTCCAATGACTCGATACTACCACACATTGGGCTCCGGGCGCTCCAAGCCCTCTCGACTTATTAACCGACTTGATCTCTGTCCAGGAGTCGCAACTAGTTTCTGGTGTTTGTAGGTAGTGCTATTTTTCTACCAAGTGGCACCCGACAGGGTGGGCTTGGGACAGACTAGGCACACGTGGCCTGGTGTACCGAGTGGCACCCGGATGGTGGGCTCGGGAACCCTGCACACATCGTTTGGGGCCGTGAGCGACACCCCGGCCGGATCTCCTTGAGGATGGAACCCGAATAGGCGATAAACCTGGATTAGAGTCTTGTGTGGTTAGTCAGGTCGTGGCCGACACCCTCGCCAGGCTTCCGCTTGAAGGTTGCCGAGATACATGACGTGTACATGGCGGTAAGTGGCGAGAGCGTGTGTGAAGAAGTACACCCCTGCAGGGTTAACATGATCTATTCGAATAGCCGGGTCCGCGGTTATGGACTTCTTGGATGCTTACATGGTACATAGACAACTTGAAGTGGATACCCTAAAATGCTCAAGACAAGTGTGAGTGCTATGGATGGCCTTCTCGTAGGGAGACGGGGATGAATCCATAGTAAGTGTATTTTGTGGTGATTAGTGGACTCGTGTACGTTGTCTCACCTCCAGAGTTTCTGGTAGTCGTAGAACAGGATAGCCACAGAGTCAAAGCTGGCTTGCTGCAACTAAACCCCAAATTACCCTCTTGATACAAATGCATGTATGATAGGATCTGATGTAAGTCTTGCTGAGTACCTTTGTACTCATGTTGCTTTATTTATGTTTTTGCAGCGGAGACTTCGGTCTTACTAGGGTTCTCATGGACTTCGACTAGTAGCTAGTACCTCAGCTACGATCTTGATCGGACGTTGTACATAGTCAGGCTTTCAGCCTTTTGCATTTATAGAAGTCTGTACTCAGACATGTAATGCTTCCGTTTGTTGCTTGATTGCTCTGAATGTTGGGTCATGTGACCCCTGTTTGTAATAAATGCTATGATGGCTCTTCTGAGCCCTTATCTACTTGAGTCGTAGAGTCATTTTGTGATGCCATGTTGTATTGCACATATCGAGCATATTGTGTGTATGTTATTGAAATGCTTGGTATGTGTGGGATCTGACTATCTAGTTGTTTATCTTTAGTAGCCTCTCTTACCGGGAAATGTCTCCTAGTGTTTCCACCGAGCCATGGTAGCTTGCTACTACTCCGGAACACTTAGGCTGGCCGGCATGTGTCCTTCTTCGTTCCTATGTCTGTCCCTTCGGGGAAATGTCACGCGATGAATACCGGAGTCCTGTTAGCCCGCTACAGCCCGGTTCACCGGAGTCCTGCTAGCCCAGTGCTATAGCCTGGATTCACTCGCTGATGACCGACACGTTCAATGCTGGGTCATGGATGCCTGTCCCTGTAAGTTTGTGCCACTTTGGGTTTACGACTAGCCATGTCAGCCCGGGTTCTTTGTCATATGGATGCTAGCGACACTATCATATACGTGAGCCAAAAGGCGCAAACGGTCCCGGGCCAGGTAAGGTGGCACCCGTGGGAATACCATGCGTGAGGCCGCAAAGTGATATGATGTGTTACATGCTAGATCGATGTGGCATTGAGTCGGGGTCCTGACACTTTCTTCGTCTCCTCTTCTTTTTCTTCTTTTTTCCTCTTCTTATTTATTTCTCCTCTTCTTCCTCTCCTCTTCTTTCATCTTCTTATTTTCCTTTTTCCTCTCATTCTTTTTCTTCTTCTTTCTTCCTTCTTCCTCTTTTTCCTTCGACCCTCTCGATCCCTCGACCATAGAAACCTCAAACCCTCGACCCTGAAACTCTCGACCCTTGACCCCTTAACGACCCTCGATCCTCTACCCTAGTTCCCGACCCTCGACCCCTCGGCGATCCTCGACACCCTCGTTCCCGATAAAAATTAGGAAGAAGAAGAAAAAAAAAGAGGAGAAAAAAAGGAGAAGAAGCTCCTCTATTCCTTCTTCTTCTCCTCTTTTTTTCTTCTTCTTTCTC
>NW_025237823.1:0-4501 GCF_018294505.1 Triticum aestivum
CTTTTCCCAGACGCCTTTGGTGGGATCATTGAGAAGCCATATGAGACACATGTTAGTCGAGCTTCGTTGAACCATGCATAGGGTGTTATTGAGCTTGACCATACAGCTTGTCTTTGTCTTCCTTTGTGGTTTTCCACATGATTTCGTTGGGCCCTTGATCGACACCCTCCACTCCTCACTTTCGAGATCAAAGCGGAGTACAGAGACCTTTTCCACCAGCCCTGACATGGACCCGGAAAGGAAGTGCATGACACCGTTGACAGTGACCGCGGAGCTGTTGCTAGGGCTGTCGGCGGTGACTCGTTCCGAAGGGGACTGCACGTGCCTCCACTTGGCGTGGCCATCTTGTAACGTGAGAACCTTGCAATGTTTGCTGGTGAGCCAGACGACCTTGTACGTGCGAGACGGGGCGGCACAGCCGACGTTGAGATCCCAGAACGACTCCCTGTTCCACCGCGTGGAGATCCTCGTCACAGCCCCGGTGGGAAGATCGATGGCGTTGATGACCGACTCGACGCCAAGATAATCATTGGTGATGCAGACCGTGCCGTCGAGGCGGTAGCCGTAAGTGCAGACACCAGGCCTCTTGATAACTCTTACGACGTTGCCGTCCGTGTCCATCAGCCGCAGGTCTCTGGTGTTCTCATCGGAGGAGTCGGCAGCGAGGAAGAGGAGCAGCGGCTCCGTGCGGGCTCTGTGCGCGGCCACGAACGCCGGGCCGGTGATGAGGGCGTCCCACGCGCTGGACACGCACCGGAATCGGCAGGCCGACTTCACCGGCACCCGTGAGAGTATCTCGAAGACCACATCTTCTGGCATCATCGTCGGCGAGGCCATGGTAAAAGCAGCCGTGAGTTGTTGAGGGGTCCAGAGATGAATTGCGTTCGGGTTGGATAAACTCTTATGCCGTATAGTATATGTCAGGTGATATTCTGGAGATTTGTGGCTTCTCCTAGATTAGGACCCCGAACATATCACGACTTGTCCACACGTGATGAACACGTACGCCTCTCCGTCCATCCGGATGCAAGTCCAGACTTGGAGTACAGTCCGGCTATGGCTACCCATCCGACTCCTTTTCGAGGTCTAACTCTATACATACAATATAGGAATATATTGTTAGAACAGCACGCAAACAATCTAAGAAAAAGGTCATGAACACGAGCACTTAGGTATTTGTATTTGTAGCATCGCATGGCTGACGCGACGTCGCTGCCGGCTTCGTTACCACACGACGTGATTTTTGAGATACTCTCATCTCATGGGTGCCGGTGAAGTCCGTCTGCAGATTCCGGTGCGTGACTAGGGGGTGGCGTTCGTCGCTGCACACAGAGCCCACGCAGAGCCGCTGCTCCTGTTTCTGTGCGCCTCCTATGATAGTACCGACAACGAGCTGCGACTGGTCGACGTGGACGGGAACCTAGTAAAAGCGATTAAGAGAGGAGGTCTTTTAACTTGCCGCTGCCGCCTCGATGGTCCTCTATGCCTCACCGATGATTATTGGGTCACTTCTGGCAACTACAATTATGCCATCAACGTGATCGATCTGGCCACTGGGAATGTGATGAGGGGGGCCTCTGCAGAGTTGAACCATGAATCTATTGTGAATCTCAACGTCGGTTGTGCTGTCCCGTCTGGCACGTACAAGTTAGTCCGCCTCAAGAGCTCAGGTGCTCAACAGCCTTGCAAGGTTCTTACATTAGAAGATGGCGCCAAGTGGAGGCAGATGCAGTCTCCTTCGCAACTAGTAGTCCCTACCATCTATAACCACAAACCCACGATCATGGTCAATGGTGTCATGCACTTCCTTTACCAGTCGCACTTGGACAAGGACTATCACCATATACTTCGGCTTGATCTTGAAAGTGAGGAATGGATGCCGTCGATCAAGGCCCCGATGAGATCTTTTGACCAACTTCACCGGAAGACACAAACGAGATGTATGGTCCAGCTTAATGACACCCTATGCATCGTTCAAGAGAGCTCAATCAACACATGGCTCATATGGCTCATGAATGACCCCGCAAAAGGCACCTGGATCAAGGCGTACACCATACCAATGGCTTCACCATGTGATTCGGTGATGCCTTTGAGGGTGATGCGTGACGGTCGAAAGTTGCTTTTCTATGTGTACGGTAGCGTAAATTTGTACACAATGGCAGCTTCGACATTGCAAGTCTACGATCCACTCACAGGAAAATGCACATACCACCTCAAGTTTGCGAGCAACCTTTTGGGCCGTGCTTTTCCCTGCGACTTGCACTTGGAAAATTTTGTCTCGCCTAAGATCTCCTTGATGGCCACACCGAGTGTTTGTCTCGTCTAAAATTTTTCCACTCGCTACACCTCCTGAATCCTATTTTTGTGTTTTGCAAGTGAGTTTTGGCTTACAAAATAATGATTTTGAGGTGGCGTTGAATGGAACCTTGTATGACCTACCTTGTCCTCGACATCTACTTTGTCGGAGGTTGGAGAGGACGTGAAGATGCAAAGACCGGAGAGAGGCAATTACTTGTACATAATTTGTTGTAACTTATTTGTGCATCCGTAGATGGCGTGCCTTAAATTTCAAAATAAACTTTGAAGAACTTGACACAACTCTATTTTTATCAGCTATAGCTCAAATTTTCTTTGTCCAGTCCATTGCACTATCCTCAATCCGTTGTACTATCTTGTTTAATCAGTAAAGTCAAGTTATTTCAAATGAATGATTACGTTATATGTAGGGTGCGAAATTAATGTGGATTTTGAAGTGCAAGTGCACCCGTGCATGAATGTGGGTTTTGAAGTTATGCGTACGTGAAGTAGCAGTAGAGCAGAGTAGATACATGAAGTTGGATCCTCCGAGGACGATGTAAGAGCATCTCTAGCACCCCTCAAAATCCCGGCGACTTTACGGGCCCGACCCATTTTTTTAGCCAGAATAAAGTCCGTATACTCGTCTGGCCCGTAAAACATTTTACAGTGGCCCGCAAACCGCCCCCACCCCCGACGCGGTATATCTACGGGTTCGCGGCGCCGATACATGTCAAAACCCTACCCCTCCGCCGCCGCGATTCCCCAATCCCCCTTCTATTTTCTCGCCGCTGGTGAGTCCAATCCCGCCGCCAAACACCACCATGTGGGGCGGAATGTGCAGCTCCCGCCGCAGCTCCGGCAGGAGGGCCGACTGCGAGCGCTAGCGGTGTGTCCGAGCAGATGCCGCGTGGCTAAGAAGTACACCAACCACGGCCTCCAGCCACTGGAGTCGCTCCTCCGCCGCGATACGGAGGAGTACGAACGCAGACATGGGCTGATCTTCTCCGGCGCGGGCTCCTCCCCCTCGCGCAGCTCCGCCGCCAAGGGGTCGAGTCCCCGCACGCCGCTCCTCACACCGGTGAAAAGGGAGCCGGTGGATCTCCCAGGCCTCCGCGTGGTGAAGCGAGAGCTCGAGGCGGAGCCGGTGCTGCCGGGCGGTGGCGTCATCGGGCCAGAGGATCCCCCCCCCCCCCCGGCCGAGGCGGACATCTTCGAGCGGGCAATCATGGCGCGTAACGCACGGGAGGAGGAGTGCCGGCAATCCCTTGGGAACCTCGACGACGTCCTCCTCGAGCAGGGGCTTGCGAAGGAGAAGGAGTTCGCCGACAACCAAGACGCATGGCGCCGCGAGAAGAAGGGGCAGGACGACATCTACATCGACCTTGTCTCCGACCACGACGACTGAGGATGCCCGTCGCCGCCACACCCCCGGATGGCTCCGGTGAGCCAATTTATGGCTGTAGGGTCAAGGTGGTGCCCCCCCCCCCCCGGTCCGACGTTAGTTTTTCCCGTCCACCTTCCACATTATTTTTTTCGATCTAGTTTTCCTATAATTTGTTCGGCTCCAGTCTCTATCCTTATCTACTCAAATCTGTAAATCTCTCCCAAGGGAAAAGAACCGAACGAGATCTTGACCGCGAGAGTGAGTTGTGTGAATCCACTAAATCTTGACCACACATATCCAAACACCAACGCATGAGATCTTCCAAATGATGTGCCAAATCGAATAATCTTATTAAGAAATAAAAGTTCTTAAAATAGAATTACAATGAAGAGAGTTTTAAATCAGGAAAAAATGAGTCACATTAAAAATAAATCAAACAAAATAGTCATGTAAAAAATAAACAAATTGCCCACGTTAAAAAAAAGAAACCAACACCCACGTAAAAAACAAAGCATGCAACCATCACACTGTTGACCGCCCACCTCTGCTTCCCTCGCCACGCCCATGCCTGCCGCCGCTCGCGCCGGCCAACGGCCACCACGGCCATGCCTGCACCGCTCCCGCACACCCATCGTGAACCATGCTTCTCGTCGGAGGGCGTGTGGAGATGTGTCTCCGGCGGGTCAGTCCTTGGTGGATATCCTCGAATTTGGTCGTATTTCGTCTACGTTCGTGCATCTTCAAGTTGGATCCTTTCGATATACACTACTCTAGGGACGTAGCTCCCCTGTAAGCATTGGGGTCAATTGACCCCAACGA
>NW_025237824.1:0-4501 GCF_018294505.1 Triticum aestivum
GGCAAGTGCATGAGCCAGGATCTGACATTGGGCTTGAGCACCAGCGGGAAGTAGTTGGCCAGGATCTTGTTGTCCCGCCCCCCGGCAGCCTGCACCGCGATGGTGTAGATGCTGAGGAACTCCGACGGATGCGACTTGCCGTCGTACTTCTCCGGTACGTCTGGCTTGAAATTCTTCGTGCTGGGCCACTGGACTTGCTGCAGCTCATGAGTGAACGCAGGGCAACCTACCGCGTACGGCAAGTCGCCTGGTTCCCCTGGTGCATGCATGTCGATAGAGGGCCCAGCGCGCTGGTCCGATTGACGCCGCGCTTCTCTTCGGCGCTCGATGCGAGTTCGAGCGTCTTCTTGCTGTCGTTCGTGAAGAACTTGGCGCTGATCGCGATGAGCTCGTGGATCTGATGATGCGGTGGAGTCGCTGTCGAGGTGGATCCGGCGAGTCGGCGATCTTGGCCTTCAGGGTGGAGAGTGCATGGTGGTTGCACCCCCACTGGTTTCGTCGCCATCGGCTCGTGCCTGGCAGTCCTGCCACGACAGCGATGTATTCGGCTGCCGCGGAGTGTCGCCGTTGGCGAAGCCGATGAGACTCTTAATGGTGGCCCTCCATTCATCGATCTTGTCTGCCGTTGGAGGGTAATCCAGGAGCAGTTGAGCTCGCGCCAAAGCTTCTGTTGGAGTGGTGGGCGGTAGGGGCGAATGGTGCGAGGAGCGGGATATGCTCGAACTTCTAACTATGTTAGAAGGAGCAGTATCCCGTCCAGGCGACCGTGTCTCGCTCGTGCCAGCATGTTGGCGTGCATGCTGGTCTTGAGCACCCCGAGATCCACCAGCTCGATCTTGGTTCAACGAACGTATGGACCTGCGAATACCATGACGCTGTCGGTCCTGCGCCTCCTGAGATGGGCGCGGTGCATGTACGGACGCCGAGGTCTGCGCAGCCTTGTCCTTGGACCTGGCAGCATCGTGAGCTCCCTCGTCGATGTTCGTTCTTTCGCCGGCGTCTACCCCACCACCCGTTTGCTCCGGTGGTGGTGGGATCGACGTGGACGGAACATCTGCCGCCGAAGCCTTCTTCTTCGGTGGCATGTCGATGAAGGAGATGAAGATGTAGCTCGTGTGAACGCCGGATCAGGTTCACACAACCTCAACAGCCCCTACCTGGCGCGCCAAAGATGTCGGGGAAGCTAATCCACAAACACCTATGGGGACCGGCGGACCGGGCCCCTTTCGATTCGGCGGGAGGCGGAGATCGCACGAAGAGTGGATCGAGGCGAAGCACACGAGCGGTTTACCCAGCTTCGGAGCTCTCCAGAGAGATAATACTCCTACTGCTGCATGTCTGAGTGTATTGAGTTCTTGCTCGGGAGCGCTGAGTGCTACAGTACACACTAGCTGCTAACGAGACCGAGCGTGAGTGTTTTTCTGCCTTCGAACCCCCCTTTTGTACGTTGCGCATGGGCCTCCTTTTATATGCTAAAGGGGTCACCGATAGGTGGCAACGTAGACAAGGGTAAAAATGGAAAAGGAATTGGGGTTGGTACAGCTACCTGTACAGTGTCTCATACCTAACCCTGACGGCAGGGGACAAAGGCATTAAATGCCCGTCTACGTCGCCCAAATAGTGCAAAAAATGACCGTCAGGGGTGCCACCGCTCGCCACGATGGCAACCTTGTCAGCGCCGCTTGCCACCGCGCACCGCTGGCTGCACAGCCTCCTGCCACGCGCGCCTGGAAAGGCCCCAGGGTGACACGTTGGTGGATGTGCTGGAGCGCGGGTACAGGGTGGTAGCTTTGCCGCGGCAAGCGCCTTGCCGCGGTCGTTGTCTTGTCGCGTCTGGAAGCTTGTCGCTCACTGGGCCTCGCCGGGGCGCATGGCGCGTCGCGGCAAGCTCCTTGAGATGCCTTGGTTGGCCTTCCCGGCAAGCTCCTCTTGCCGGGGCCTTGTCTCCTTGGCTTAAATACTTTGTTCTTGAATGGCTCCACAGGAACCACGGAGGACCTTGGCGGTCACCCGGCAAGCCTTACCGCAGGGTGCTGCAACTGCCCGTGCACAAGTTCGGGATACTAGGGTACCCCTACTCTAGTACACCGACAGCGACAGACCTCTAGCTAAGGTGAAATAGTATATGAGGAGAAACCTTGTGCATCGCAAGTTACTAGGAACATCTAGTATGAAGAAGAAGCGGTCAACTAGTGTCTTCTGTGGGATGAATACCATGCAAGCAGACACGTAAGATTTGCACGAATAAGGGAAGAGGAGTACCGTATCGGTTGCCAGTGTGGTGTCGATATGTCGCAGCGATCTTCTTGTTTTTCCCGGTGGAACTGATGTTTTGGAGAGCCGTTGTTCCTTGGACAAACCCATGGCCAAATTGTTGACTGTGTTGCCGTGGCCGTATATCGGCAGAGGGGAAGCAGATCCGAGGCGACGAAGGACGACATAGCAGGAACAAGTCCGGTGCAGTGGACGGTGGCGAAGTTGGAGCGGCAGCGGTGAGACGCAGGACTGCGTGGTTGAACTGGCTCGGGTACGGACTGCTCGGCCTCAGCTTCAACTACTAGCCATTGAGGGCGTTGCGGTTGAGGTTGTGGTGGACGCCGACATCGAGGTATCGGCCCCAGCGTGATGGAGGAGGGCGGCGGTTGATGGGTGGGATGGGGTGGCGGACGGAGGACGCCGGGGTTTCGCGGCTGGTGGAGAGGTAGTTTTGGTGCCCATGGAGTACGAACGGGGAATCGGATGAGTGGGGGGGGGGAACCATGTTTCGGTCTGGGACGTGCTTGTTTTTGGCTTTTTTTGAAGAAAAGATGGGACGCGCTTGTTTGAAATTTGGGGAAAGTACAAACTTTGCCCCCCTCTTAAATTTTGGACCTACTGCGGGTCGGGGGTAGGATGGTAATCCCGGGTGTCCCAAATAGTGGGCGGGAGCGATTTCGGCCGCGCGCATGTGTGCTTAGGTAGCCATTGTGTATGAATGTTTTTTGGAGGCGGTTGCGTGGCGTCTAGATGAAGCTACAACCCTACCCCGGTTTAGACCTTTGGACGTCGGGCCGGTAGGTTTCACGGGTCGGAGTTATTAGAAAAGTAATTTCCTTGTACTACCAAACATTGGTCTCACGCGGTTTCGGGTGAGTAGAGGCTCTTTTGGCGCTTCGTTCAAAATTTTGAAACACAAGCATACACGTTTAGAGTACTCTTGAACTATGAGGATTGACCTAAATAGACAATGTTATATTTGACCTTGTATGTTTGAAAACCTCATTAAATTATCCGCTTCTTTTTGAAATTTTGACACTTGAAAATCCTATAACTACGATTATTTTGGAATGGAGGAGCTAAATTTGAATCTATTTTGTACACGACTACATATGCTATTAGGTACAAAACCAGAGCAAAGATTGGTGCCCCCATAATTTAGGTATGGTTTACAAATGCCATGATATCAATTCAAATAATTGAATGGACTTCATGTTGAATTCGATTTTTTTAAACCACCTTAAGTTGAATTCAAATGTATGCGACTTCATAGGTAGCTATTTATAATGTTCATTGTGTAACTTTCGTATGTATAATGTGCTTTACACACACAACATGAACTATACTCACGTTTATATTCGATTGCTAAAGCGATGCATTGTCTGGAGTTCAAAATACTAACTATGTGGATCAATTGTGTCGAATAATAACATAGACATGCTCAAATTCGATAGAATCTAGATGTCGGATAGATCAATGACGCTCCTTACGCGAACTGCAAATATCATGATCCCATCCTAATATTTGGATACAATTTATATCTTTAATCAATGTGTACAACAGTCTTTTACGTGTAGTTTCACTCTCCATCGGTGGTCTCTCACACATGCTCACACACTCTATCCCGATGTGTCTTTCTCGCACACATGCTCTAGATATTACCCTCCCTCCCTCTCGTAACCATTTACAACTGTTTTCACTAACCTTTATCACAAGCACTCTTCCTCTCGCAAACATACACACACACAATCCCCATCGACACTTTCTATATACATGGAACTGCCTACGTGTCTCATGTACGCACATTATCTTTAGGCCTGTGTCTCACGCATTGTCTCACACCTCTCTTCCTAATCGACGAGTATGATTCTAGCAGAGCATTCTGTAGGATTCCCCTTAAAAATTTAGGTTGGATGAATAGTAATATCAGAGATAAAGGGGTTACTTTAGTCCGAGAACCTAGGGTTACAAATCCTAGTCGGCTTTGTTAGTGGACACAGAGTCCTTCACAATTCTGCTATCTTTGTCTTGTACGACTAGTCATCCATGGGTCTTCCTAAATGCGTCATGGGCCGACCAATGTGGCGCAGGACGGAACCGAATGAAGGGCCTCACCTCAACCCACCGGACCTCACGTGGTGACACACCCTCTGCCCCCACGTCTCATTATCTTCTCACACCCACACATACCAACACAAACACCACACACACAGAAAATTTCTCCTCGTGCCTCTATTCCCCCCCC
>NW_025237825.1:0-4501 GCF_018294505.1 Triticum aestivum
CTGATGACCGACACGTTCGATGCTGGGTCATGTATGCCTGTCCCTGTAAGTTAGTGCCACTTTGGGTTCACGACTAGCCATGTCAGCCCGGGTTCTTTGTCATATGGATGCTAGCGACATTATCATATACGTGTGCCAAAAGGCGCAAACGGTCCCGGGCATGGTAAGGCGACACCCGTGGGAATACCGTGCGTGAGGCCGCAAAGTGATATGAAGTGTTACATGCTAGATCGGTGTGGCATAGAATCGGGGTCCTGACAAGGCCCCAATCATTCGGGCCCAAGAAAGACACAAGTCAGCCCAATTGTGGACCGCTAAAAACCAGGCCCGTTAGAGTCGAATGTTTCGGCCCGGTTGACTACATCTGATTTTTTTCAGATAGCGAATGATGGCAGTAACTAGTAGGAATTAAGAACAAACCTACTCTATACAATAAAGAAATTACGGCATAGTAGCTAAGAAGAAACCTACACTATACAATAAAAGATTTAAGGTATATTACATCCATTGGGCATGAAAGTTCGCCACCAGTGATCATAAAGCACAACGAAGAAGCGGATTACAAAAACTGGGCACCATTGCAGCGTAACAAATTAATACTGAACCGAGACCACTTCCAAGACAGTTCAAGAAAGGTTAGCCTTGCGGGGGAACTGCTGCACAAGCTGCTAAAAAGGCTATGAGACCGGCCTAGCATGTCGGTCATAGCTTCCAGGTGTAGCTGTTTAGCGATGAGGTTCTCATTGGTTTTCTCCGCAATCTTTCTTAGAGATAGGACTTCAAGTCGAAGTTGAGTTGCAGAATGCCTTTCTGCTAGAACTTGGGACTGAAGAAGTCAAACTGATTCACACAAAGAATTCTGTGAGCTTGTCTGACTGCTAGTCTCAAGTAACTTGAACACTGCATCAAGACAAGACTTTGGGGTTGTCTCTCTATCTTCAAGATGTTTTGCCTTCTTTGCTGCAATATATGTTGGGTTTGTCTCATAGCCTTCAGCAGACTTGTGCATGCCATCAGGCATATCACCCTGCAAAGCAGAGAGATGACAGGTTTTGCACGTGTATAAACAAAGATGATAATTGTGCTATCAATTCCATCCAATTTCAAATTAGAAAATAAAAAGTTAGTTCAAAATATCAATAGCATAATTTGGCATTGTTCATAATGCGGGGAGCTTCACCACACTACTGGATTACCATGTCAGCATAACAAGCATAGATGAAGGGCAAAGAAAATCATTATATCTATTATGGATAATGTGCATGGCATGTTGTTCATATCATCAGCCACATCAGTAAGATAAAACAGGAGATGGCAAGGTGCAAACGTGGGCTACTTCACCACACACTGGATTATAGATCCACAAAAACAAGCATACATATAGGGAGTATTAAGTAATGTGCATGGTATGAATAAGGAATTTGGTTTTACAAGTAAAACTTTGAACTTACGGTTCTTGCGAACATGCATTTTGGTAGAAACAACAAACTAAATAGCAGTAAACGATAGGAGTACGAGAAAATTAAACAGCAATTGAGGATAAAGGCTTTAGAAGGACTGACTTACACTAATAGTTAACACCGTCTTCATAATGCCCTTCTCCATGTCAAGGGAATGATACCTCAAGAATTTCAGCACAATATCTTCTTCCTAAGCATTGCCTATACTCTACATTTTGTAGAGAGTAATTATAGATATGATAATACTGGAAGGGATAGAGGATAATGAAGATAAGATGCAGATTGATGCTACATAATCAACTACCAATCCCTGGAAGTACAAGCGTTACAAGACAAAATGTACTGACAAGAGAAATGGGCTACACTTCTCCACTGGCATTGTCTGTGTATTCTACTTGTTGGTAAGATTAAATACAGATTTGATCTTTTTTAGTAAATGGTGGGCGAGGGAGATAAGATGCAGAATGCTACACAATAAACCAATCCCTCTTCCCATAGTACAAGAGTGTTTTGAACACTGGTGTACTGTACAAAACATTCTTATATTATGGGACGGAGGGAGTAGTTGTTAATGTAAGTACAGTGGTAGACCACGTTCAGTCCTTACAAGAGGACTCCAGAGCTAAACATCTTCAAAAGCATTGGGTTGATTCTAAATTTATGTAACAGTCCATACACCAAATGTACGATTACGACGGTAACATGTGCAGTGATGCTACATAATCAAACAGCTATGAAAGTAAGTATGGTCATACAAGGCAAGAGGTACTCACAAGAGCAATGCAATGTTCAGTATAGTTGCGAGATTCTGTGGTCCCTTGAGAACGAATGTTCTTTTGCTAACAGTTTTTGTACAAGTGAGACATTAAGGCAAATGCAGAAATGTAGTTCAAATTCTGATGTGATATCATACACAGTACCTTACGCTGCAACGGAGACCAATGTGTAACAAGATTATTCTAGTCACCGTCGGATAAATGTAGCACCGGAGACTTTACATAAATTTTGTTCAGAGACTTGCCATCGAAGTGCGCTTGCCTCAGGTAGGAACGATACTTCATCAATGAGTGCTTGAAAAGCACAACCAACCCTTGCTCGTCTTCACAATCCATTTAGCTCCTTGCCTATTTAAAAGAATGAAATCTTGTGTCTTCTGTCAGCAGAAACATATGCAGTAATGACCTTGAATAACATTAATACATTACTTACGCGTAAGTTGCGGAGGAAGACTGGAAATTGTTCTGTGTCTGCGGTATAATCTTTCCATGAAGGAAAGATGCACACAAAGTTCCAGACAACAACGTAAGCTTCGTCTTCTAAATTGGGAAGAAATGGAACATGGGTCCTATTTGCTGCAATTGGGGCTCTCTCTGGTTCAAAAAGGGTTTTGGCAACTAGATTTGGTGTACTCTTTGCTGGAATGGGGGTTTTGCATCGTAGAGCTAGTGCTATGTCAACTGGCATAATCATACTGTTTGCTGCAGTTGGGGTCTGCTGAGTTGGGGCATCAGAAATGACCAGTGTAGTAGGGCTAGAGTCTGCTAGAGTTGGGGTGTTTTGTGGTTCAGGTGATATTGCAACTACACCTAATGGGCTATTTGATTTATCAGGTGCTACTACCTTTTCCAAATACTTTGCTTGTGCTCCTCCACGATCAGCAATCGCCCTCTTCCTTTTGAACGTCTGATACACAAGAACAACATTTGAATGGATAAATATGGTATGATGACAGATGGAATATGTACTGAAAATGAATAGGCAGGGCGTATTCACATACACGATGTGTAAACTAAGCTAATGGCAGGTCAACAAAGTAGATGTAATGCAAAGCATCAGTTGCAAGATATGTGCGAGCAATGTAACCTTGGAAAGTTAGAGCAAGCACCTTGATGGGTGAATAAGATAGGGCATCTTCCTCTGACTCCTCCACTAGGGAGCTACATTGACTTAGGTCTCCCTCTAGCTCAGAATCACTGTTAGGAACATATTCTGAGCATGAATCTTTAGGTGGAGAGTGTTTGCATTGCATTGCATCCAGACTTGATTTCAATCCCTTAATGCCAAGTTTGACAGCCATGGCATTGCTCTGCTTTATTCTTTTCATGCGCACAAGCTCATAATCATTATGATGCTGTTCAGAATCTGAGATTCATGAAAACATAAAAAGTAGTCAGATTATCTATGAAATGCATTGCGGATTCAACTCGAAGAATGTCTCCCTATAAACCCCTGCATATGCAAAGTTCACCCCCAACCGTGCTGACCAGACCACACATAGAAATACAAACCCCTTATGTCTCTATAACAGGCAGGCACACATTTCAAAACTGAAGTAGGAACATTAGAATCATATGAAATTCGTATTTGAACAAATAAACTAAGAAATTATGAGTGGCATAATGTTTAGCTTCAAGGGTGGAGTCTTGGTAGTGCGACACATAGCAAGTAGGCAGATTCTATTCCATGTAAAAGATTGAAACCTATGTAAAAGCTGGAAATGACACTTTCTTTCTATACAATGCAGTGTTCGTTGCCCACACATGATGGAAGAGATCACATAGAGAAATACTATTCACTCATCTCTTCGGCTCCAGTATTTCGAAACAGGGTGGTCCACCCTAAAAGAATATTGACAACAAGTATGACAAGGCAAGCATAGATGTAGTGAATCAATCATTTACTTGTGTGCTTACTAGGACAAGTATGCAGAATTGTAACTGAAGTAAGAGACCGTCCAAAATCTGAATGAAGAAGTTTGTCTAGAACTTATTGTTTGCATCTAATCGACGTGAATAATTGGATATTATATAGAATGAGTAAGAAAGAAAAGTAAAATTGTCAACAAACCCTGGCTTGCATTAGTAATCTGGGTCAATGTCACTACGACCAATAATCCAAAATGACTAATGTCTGTTCCGAGGGCCGGAATTTTGAAAAACCTGTGAACTTTAGAGGTACTAAAGATCACCGAAATACATCTGAACCATTAAGTGTAGGTAGAACTAAGCACACAACAAACCCTAATGTCAGTCCTGCCTAAT
>NW_025237826.1:0-4501 GCF_018294505.1 Triticum aestivum
CTGGGGCCCACTGTCAGTGTCAGGGGGGTTGACTAACAGTAGTTAGCGCTAACCTAACCACCTGGCCGACAGGGCCCACGCGTCAGTGACCCTGGGGGGTCAAACCCCAGGTGGGTCAGGTCAAACCCCACCGGCGACATGACGCCGGCGAGATCCGAGACGGCGGCGAGAGTGCTTTTTGCCATTCCGGCGACCAAATGGACGGCGGAAGGTATCTACGTGTTGCTGAGGCTGAGCCGCGTCTATTGGTGGTGGTGGTTGGGCTCGGGGTGGCCGGAGTTGACGGCGGCGAGCTCGGCTGCGGCGGCCGGAGTTCGGGTGCGGTCGGGATCAGTGTTGCAGGGGGTTTGGGGAGGCGTTGGTGCGTTCTACGTGCTCCTGGTGATGTGTGGAGCACGATGGTGTGCTCGGTTGGGCGCTACGGCGACCGTGGCCACGACGGTGACATCGCCGGCAGCGTGGAGCTCTCGGTCGAGGTGGAGCTAGGGCCTAGAGGTCGGGAGAGACCAGGGAAGAAGGGGGAAACGCTCCGGGGGCTCACCGCGGTTGCAGTGGGCGTCGAAGCGGGCTCGGGGACGCGCCGGAGACGACGAATTTGACGGCGACGGTGGTCGGAGTCCGAAGAGGGGAACGGCGACGTGGCGGCGATGCAGGGCTTCCGGGGACCTGTGGAGCGGTGGGGAGGAAGAGGGAGTCGAGGCGGAGCTCCTGAGCTAATCGGGGGAGCGAGGGGTGGTCGGAGGCAGTGGCTAAGGCGAACGGCGGCGACGGTGTGCTTCGGCCGTGAGAGGGAGAGAGCGAGGGAGAGGAAGGAGAGAGCCGGGGAGAGTGAGAGAGAGCAGGGGGGATCGGGACGGGCTGCGGGCGTCGTCCACGCGGCCAGGAGGGCGTCGGCAAGCAGGAGGTGGCCGCGCGGCCGTGCGCGCGCGAGCACGCAGCAGCTTCGGGGCGTGGGGAGGAAGACGACGGGGAGCTACAGTGCTGGGCTGGGTCGGTTGCTGGCTGGGCCGGCCGGCTGGCTGGGCCGCACAGGTAAGTCTTCCCCTTTCTTTTCTGTTTTCTGTTTTTATTTAATATATCTGCAACTTTGTTGAATTAAATAAAATACCTAGGCAACTCCAAAAATCACCAAACTACTCCTGGCTCATAGTTGGATTATTTCCAACATGAAACATTTTAGTTTGGAGATATTTGAGCATTTAAATATTTTATATTATTTTAAATGCCCAAATTCAAATAACTATGATTTAATTCAAAACCCTAGGATGGCCTAGGAAAATGTGCACCACTTTTGGCAGAGGTTCTGAACCAAGGCAAAAATGATGGGCATTTTAGAAGGGCATTTCAGGTTCATTGAAAAATTATTTTAGTAACCCTAGTTGGTTTCAGAGGGGACTGGGGGTTCTGTCTTCCCCATTTCAAGTTTCTGATGAATGAGTAAACATGATGCAACACTCTAATGCATGACTAGCTAGGGTGTGACAACTCACCCCCACTCAAAAGAATCTCGTCCCGAGATTTGGGTTCCTCCGGGAAGAAGGCGGGATACTCGAGTCGAAGACGATCCTCCCTTTCCCAAGTTGCTTCATCTTCAGAATGGTGCGACCATTGAACTTTGAGAAACTTGATGTTATGACGTCGCGTGGTACGTTCGGCTTGATCGAGGATACGAATGGGGTACTCTCGATATGTAAGATTATCTTGGAGATCAAGCGTTTCGTGGTCCACTTCACGGATAGGATCCGAGAAGCAACGCCTGAGTTGAGAGACGTAGAAGACATCGTGAACTCTGGAGAGGTGCGGAGGTAGTTCCAACTGGTAGGCAACTTCTCCTCGTTTGGCAAGAATGCGAAAAGGTCCAATGTAACGAGGAGCCAATTTGCCTTTGATACCGAAACGATGGGTTCCCTTCAGAGGGGTGACCCGAAGGTAAGCCTTCTCGTCAACCTCGAAAGTCATAGCCTTATGTTTTCGGTCATATTGACTCTTTTGACGAGATTGGGCTGTTTTCAACTTTTCACGAACGATACGAACTTGTTCTTCTGCTTCCTGAATCATATCCGGGCCAAAGAATTGTCTTTCCCCGGTCTCTGACCAGTTAAGGGGTGTTCGACATCGTCGTCCATAGAGAACTTCAAAAGGGGCTTTACCCAAGCTAGATTGATAGCTGTTGTTGTAAGCGAATTCGGCAAATGGAAGGCACTTCTCCTAGTCCATTCCGAAAGAGATAACAGAGGCTCGAAGCATGTCTTCTAGAATCTGATTGACGCGTTCCACTTGACCACTTGACTGAGGGTGGAAAGCGGTGCTAAAGGAGAGACGGGTTCCCATAGCATTTTGGAAACTTTCCCAAAATCGAGAGGTGAAGAGACTTCCTCGATCCGAATTAATTTCCAAAGGAACACCATGGAGGGACACTATTCGGGAGATGTATAAGTCTGCCAGCTGACTAGCGGTTATACTCTCACGAACAGGTAAGAAATGAGCTACTTTGGAAAGACGATCGACAACGACGAAAATAGCATTATTCCCTCTTTTGGTCCTGGGAAAACCGGTAATGAAATCCATACCAATTTTATCCCATTTCCATTCAGGAATAGCTAAGAGTTGAAGGGTGCCAGCAGGCCGTTGATGCTCTGCTTTTACACGACGACAGACGTCGCAATTAGCGATGTACTGAGCAATTTCTCTCTTCATCCTAGTCCACCAGAACCTCTGGCGTAGGTCCTGATACATCTTAGTACTACCGGGATGAATGGTGAGAGGAGATTCATGAGCTTCCTTAAGGATTAATCGCCTTAGGTTGCGCACCTTGGGAACCACTAGTCGATTCCCGAAGTATACGACTCCTTGATCATTAATGGAGAAACAATTCGCAATTCCTTTTTGAATGTTCCTCTTGATGCGGGAAATTCCCGGATCTACCTTCTGTGCTTTGATAATTTGATCCGTAAGGGTAGGTTTTGCCACCAAGGTGGAGAGAAAACCTTGAGGTACAATGTGAAGGTTAAGTTTCCGAAATTCCTCATGGAGAAGCGGTTGACTTTGTTGTAACATCAGGTTGTTACAATAAGATTTACGACTTAGCGCATCAGCCATGACGTTGGCTTTCCCTAGGGTGTAGGTTATTCCTAAGTCGAAGTCTGTGATCAATTCAACCCAACGTCTTTGCCTGAGATTCAGATCCGGTTGGGTGAAGATGTACTTCAGGCTTTGGTGATCAGTGAATATTTCGCAACGATTACCGAGGAGGTAATGTCGTCAGGTTTTAAGTGCATAGACTACGGCTGCAAGCTCTAGATCATGAGTAGGATAATTCTCCTCATGTGGGTGCAATTGCCGTGAAGCGTAAGCAATTACGTGTCGATCTTGCATGAGAATGCAACCTAGTCCTTGTCGCGAGGCGTCGTAGTAGATAACAAAGTCCTTGGAGAAGTCTGGCGGTACCAGCACGGGAGCAGAGGTCAGGCGTCTTTTCAGTTCCTGAAAGCTGTGCTCACATTGTGGAGTCCATTCGAACTTCTTATCTTTCTTGAGGAGTTCGGTTAGAGGTTTAGCAACTTTGGAGAAGTTCTCGACAAAGCGACGACAATAGCTCGCTAAGCCCAGAAAACTCCGAACTTGCTTGACCGATTCGGGTGGAGTCCAATCAAGGACGGCTTGAACTCGTTCAGGGTTAACCGCAATACCTTTACCAGATATTACATGACCCAGATAGGTCACTTCTGACAACCAGAATTCACATTTAGAGAATTTGGCATAAAGACGATGCTCTCGAAGTTTCTTCAACACTAGCCTTAGATGTTCGGCATGTTCTTTCTCGTTCTTGGAGTAGATGAGTATATCATCGAGATAAACTACGACGAATTTATCCAAATACTCCATGAAGATTGAGTTCATTAACCGAGAAAAGGTGGCTGGAGCGTTGGTTAATCCGAAGGACATGACGGTGTACTCGTATTGGCCATAATGAGTAACAAAGGCCGTTTTAGGAATGTCCCCGTTTCTGATTTTGATTTGATGGTATCCCAACCTCAAATCCATCTTGGAGAAGACTGAGGATCCAGCGAGCTGATCATACAGGTCGTTGATCCTGGGAAGCGGATATTTGTTCTTGATTGTGACCAAGTTGACAGGTCGGTAATCTACAACCATCCGGTCCGTACCATCCTTCTTCTTGACGAATAGGACGGGGCAAGCCCACGGAGATGAACTAGGGCGGATGAAACCCCTTTTCAAGGATTCATCGAGTTGTTTCTTAAGCTCGGCTAGTTCTAGTGGTGCCATCTTATAAGGTCTTCTAGCAATCGGAACGGTTCCTGGAATGAGGTCTATTACGAACTCAACATCCCTGTCAGGTGGAATACCTGGCAATTCCTCTGGAAAGACATCCGGGAAGTCACGGACTACCGGAACGTCCTCAAGGTCTGGCAAAGGGCTGGCGTTAAGAGAATATAATTGTCGCTTGGCTATTCGGGTCAAGACATTGACTATCTTCCCC
>NW_025237827.1:0-4500 GCF_018294505.1 Triticum aestivum
TACTGGAGTAACAGGTTGTTTTTACCATATATACTGTCTAATGGCAAGAGGCCCCAATTCTTGCGGATAGTAAGCGCATTACTACAGTTGCGAATTGCTATAACCATAGATTTATTTAATGTATTTACGACCCCAGACCACAAGAGAAACATGTGAGGATTACGTTGACCAAAAAAAGCAATCACAAAACTTATGTAGGTATATTGGAATCTCGGGCGAATCAGCAATGGTAACAACATCAAACAATTTATAGAAAACACGGTGAAGTATCATCTGCAGAACTTGCACTGGTAATATAGAAAGGAAAGCAAATACTACATTAATTAAAGTCTCTCGGACATTTAGAGCGGTACATCATATCAAGGGATTACTAAAACATGGGAGAGGCAACTAACAAAGAAAGGAAATAAAATACTTCATCAATGAAGTGTCTCCGCATTTCGAGTGGTACATCATATCAAGCTAGGTAGTAAAACATGAGAAAAGTAAAAACAGGAGCGGCAATGGCAAAAGCAAGGGACAGCTTCATCTGTCTAGCAATTTTGATGGTTTGTGCCTTGGCATTGTCTGCAGCATCGAAGGCCACCTTCAGATCAAGATGCCACTGGTTCTGGTTAACGTAATTGTCCAGAATATCTTCCCAAATAAAGATGTTGCAGGCTGCAGCCGATGGATCCTGCAAGCACAAGGATGTAAAAACCCGAGGTGACGTGAAGCATGGAAATACATCAAAGAAATGAGAATAGGAGCGCTTACATCCCAATAGGGGCACTGGTAGAAGAACCTCCCCTCGTTAGCTCCAACGAGTTGCACGAGCCTCTGGGCGTGTGTGCCACAGGCGCAGTATAGCCGTGGCATGGCGGATGGCTTGCGAGGAGGCCTAATGGCTGAAGGAGGCATGGCTTGCATGCACTTGGGAGCTCTGATGAAACTGGGAGGTGTAGGAGATTTCAGTGCGCAGGAGAAACATATTTATATAGTGCTGCGGCAAGATTAGTGGGGAGGTGGGGGCGGGAAAGGCGCATGTATTGCGGCCACGATTTCTTCCCTAATCTATTGCCGGCACGATTGAATGGAGGGAATAAGTACTGCGTAAAATGAAGGGAATTACTATTATTGTTTCAGTGTGTTACCATATAAGGATAGTTCGTAAGAATCTACGGTCGATTTACCATATATGGTGCATGGTGTTACTATAAAAAAATTGATCACATCGGTGACAGGAAAACAAAAAGAAAAATGTATGTGTAATGAAAATGTAGCCTTGACATATCGTAGGCTGCATTGTATGATTTGGTCAAAGATTTGCAGGAAAATTTACATATTTAAAAATATGAAAAATATTTAAACATAGAGTGACACGTTCAAAGAGCTGGTAGGAAATTGGCATGCCTTCTGGTACAAGGTTGTGCCTACTTGCAGTGAATGGAAATAAGTTCTGGTGATTTAACCTGTAATTGTAAATAATACTCCCTCTGTCCCAAACTAAGTGTCTGAAACTCTAGTACAAAGTTGAGGCACTTATTTCGAGACGGAGGGAGTATTAGGTAGTAATGACCTCGTATATAACGGGAGAGAAAAGGTACTACAGAAAATATATAAAACATTAATGCACATTGCAGCCATCGATTGTGCCACCTAATATACGATTAGATAATACAAAATACAGTAATGCAGAAGCAAGTACGGAAAGCAGTACAATAATATTCTCCGTCACTTAGGTTTACATTAGGACGAATATCTGTCGGGAAAGTAATCATGGTGGATATGGAAATAAACATGGCTAGCTTGTGACTCCCCTCGCGAAACATTTTGGTTTGCTAGTGCCGGCAACTGGTTATGCTTTTGTAATAGCCTTCCTCAAAACTTCAATTTGAGGTGGTAGCTGACGAAATAAATTCAATTCATGGAACACCATGTATGCAAGCTCCTCCGACCTGTAATCACTAAACTTCTCCTGCAAATGATTCATAGAGAAAAAAAGAATTAACATTGTAGCCATGACATCGTATTTATCTAGTAACGATACGTGTGTGTGTGTGGGGGGGGGATGCTCACTGGGTCGATTTTGATTCGTAATTGATTCTCCTCGCCATCATAAAATTTCAGGAATTTGAAACAGAAGAAAGGACAGTCGTTGGCAAGTTGTTTGGGGGTTGGAAATCTAGCAATAGGCCACTTGCAGAAGTTGTCGAACTTCCCCTCAGTAACTTTTAAAAAAGCATCATTGAGTCTGGCGACAGCAATAGGACCCCACGGCTTATGAAAATCCTCAAATGTAGTCTGTTGTGTGCTCCAGTCAACTGAATCGAGGATGTCAATCCGTCTGTGAACACGATTCACACAATAAACTGAGAAATGACTGCCCTGATGGGATACCCATAATATCTGCAGCAGATAAAAAAATATGAATGGAGAGCAAAGGATGTAGAGCATGCAAGATGAAAAGTGTGATGCAGTAAGGAACCTTACCATGCGAACATCTTGAGGGTCTTTATCCGCGAGGTCTTCCTTTAATAGTGCCTCAATGAAAGTAGGATTGAAGGATTGCGTCTCGTGCCGAGCATCGACATTAAGGTGGAACTGCACATAATAATTCAAAAATGTTGATTATTGATTTGACAAAATGATGCTGAATACTTAGGTAACGAGAACATGGAATGGTTAGCCATAGTAAAAATGGATAATTGTAAAATCAGGTTTAAATACCGATAGTGACCAACGAAGGAACATCCTGTACCCAGCCGACGTGGGCCTTAATTTAATCTCATCGTGACGCAGAATGTCTATGTAGTATTCCATCAAGCTGGGTAGCATTGATGCCCCATCGCCGAAGCTTTTTGCGAGATCCATGCCAGTAAGATATAACTTAGAAGGTTCGTAAGCAAGAAGTCCAGTCCTATGACAAGGTTAATTCGGAATTTGTAATGTATTTTAAAATGATGAAATAATTAGTGCACATTAAAAATAGGATGCAATGGTGTGAAGGTTTACTTTTTGAGATCAAGGTCGTTGATTACTATGTCACGGAGTTTTCGGGCGTGGTTGAGAGAAATGGTAGACTTAACAGGATGTAATTTAAATGGAGAAATGATCTTCAATGGTCTCTTCCTGATCCTCTTTACGATAACTGGTAGTTGACCGCATTGCAGAACATTTCCAGGAGCTCCGAATTGGTTGGGGTTCACAAAGCTTGGGACATTGGTTTTGTCCTTCTCCATGTTCTTGGCGGTGCGAACAAGTGTATGTTTTTCCGTAGACTGAAATATGTAGAAAATAACCCAACTGAGATACGATATTATGTATGTGAACATTACTATTGGAAAAAAATGTAAAAACAAAGTTAATAGCAGGGCAGCACTTACAACATCTGTTTTTTTAAATCTCGCCGAGCGCCTGGGAGACAGCTGTAGAGCAGATGCATCAGAGACCTGACAGACATTAAAATGGTAAATTTTAGGCAATGTGTGTGCAGCCGCAACTCTGATTTACGAAAGAATGCACTTATAAAAAGTATCACCTGGATAGTGTGGGCAGCCTGTTGTGCAGTGGAGGCAGACTGCTGTAGGTTGGTAGGTTGAGCCTCCGCTCCAGTGTGAGGTAATTTGATGATTTCACTGCCACTCCTAATACACACTTTGTGGGATGGCTCTCTAGTATCCTGCATTGAAATGGAAATAGTAAAAAAGGAGGTTAATAAGATTTATGAGCACCTGGCATAATAATTATAAGTAAGCATAAAGATAGATAATTACAAAATGGGGGGTTCTGTCTGGGTGAATATTAGCATCTCGAAGTTGTTGGCTAACTTCCCATTCTTGTGTTGGCTGACCGAAGGATACTAAGGATTCAGGTGTGTTGGCATCTTCCAACTGTATACATGATGGATACTTCATTAGAAATGTGCTATATTTGGAGCTATGTAGACGTAATGGAGGGTATTACCTGAAATTGCTCTGCGGTGGTACACTGTTCTGTGTGGCTAATTGGTTCATGGACAGTAATTTGGCGATCAGCATCATTGTCATGGTTAACTGGGACTTGACCAGTAATTATTGGTGCATCCACAGATAAATGACCATCTATACTTAACCATAAAATTAAGTCATTGAAAAAAAATGTTATAATTTTGGCGAAGCCGACACATCTATTTATAAGTTGGTATGGACTTAAGTTTGAGTAGGAAAAACAACCTTTTGAGACCTGCTCTGTGTGATCAGCAGCTTCTGCATCGATTTGTGCCTCATTGACAAACTTTTGGCCCGTGAATACGTCTGACACACCCACCCCCAAGTTTTCTGCATCTAGAAAGAAAAAGAAATTCGAAGAAAATATTTGTACATGAAACAACCAAGCAGTAGATAGTATTTACAAATAGATAAACAAGACCAGTAGTAAGAGAAAATATAGAAACATGTCAAAAGAGAAGTAATAGATTTGTATCCTAGTTACCAGTGTTAGTTGGAGCTATCTCAGCTTCTTCTTCATGCTCATGGCCTA
>NW_025237828.1:0-4500 GCF_018294505.1 Triticum aestivum
GAGGGAGCTAGCTACTAACAGCAAACCACACTCTATATTACCAAAGTATAGTACTAGCAAGAATATGGAGGCTTCCTTTGGAAATGTCGTGCTGTTGTTAATTTGATCTCGGACTAGGAGACATTGGGAAATGGCATAGTGCCCACATACTCCGTGTGTACACAGCCAGTAGTTTGCGTAATTTACGCTGAGCACTTTTGATGTTTTCGTTTTACACGATCTATGTGTGCGGCTGGCTGTGTACACACGTCTCGCAATGGGAGGTCTACAGCAATCCACCAAGGAACAAGGCCAAACCCATGTGTGTCTCCCGCTGTTGGTCTTTGTTAAGCGGTTTGCTAGTCTATTCCACGCGCCAGAGACACTCAGCTAACATGCCTAAAATATGGATCGATGGTCAAATTTCGTACATTTTGAGAGTATAACACTCTCTAATTGTGAAATGTTCAAAAAAAAATGCTTGAGCAAAGGAGGGTTAATTTTAGGGATTTTTTTACTGTAAATCATACTACCGGAAGAAGGGGGTAGTATAAGTTTCAGCTAGCCATTGATTTGGATGGCCTATTAGACTTTAGTAAGGGCAATCAAGTAATTTTAGTCAGTGATATAAACGCTAGGCACTGCCATATCCTCTAAGTACGCCCGCTGCCGCCGCCGGCCAGGTGCTCAACAACTTACACTGCCAGCTATTCGTGTCTATCTGGGCCGTTCACTCTCATGCCTAATTGCTACGGACCCTCTCTTCACCCTCCTTTTGCAAATGCTGCTGCAATGTCCATCTAACCCTGTCGCCTCAAGATGAAGGTGGTCACGTCCACGGACTGCCCCCGCTGTTCTAGTGCAACGAAATTAGGAGTTTTGGGGCTGTCCTCGAGTCCGCGATGATGCAACCGCAGCTGTGCGCGAGTTGGTGATGATGCTTTCATTCTGAAAACCAATGGACTGAATCGTGCATCTGCCTTGCCATTTATCATGCACTCATACGACCTCACGGTTCAATCGCCTCGACATCTGTAGGATGCTTGTTTGACGTGCACATCGGCCTCAGGAACTCGGTGGCGTGGCGCTGCGTTCAAATCAGGCACAACGGACCTGCTCTGTATGACTGCATCCTCAACCAGCAGAACAACTCGTTCACCACCGTGGAGCATGCCCAAGCTAGAGGTTCTTGGCTCAGGGCTGTGTGTATGTTCGCTGCGGTGGAAGATCGAGGAGTCCATCAGTCAAACCATCGACAGGGCAGGGTCGTGGGAAGAAAATTAAACAATTTAGGTGTTGTCGGGATGATCACCCAAGTTTCTTAAATGAGGAAGACTAGCATTTCCGAATCGTTTTCCTACTTTACCAAATTACCCTCAGATTCCTCCATTTTTTCCCTCAAGGAAGCAAAATACTACCAATACCATTATTTAGATGTAGTATGGGTTAATTCAGACATTTGGAAGGAGAAAATAAGCAACCCATATTAATTAGATGTATTGTAAAAGGTCTCTAACTTTAAGCAATACTGAATGATGTCGCGTTCATACTTTCCGGTAAGTCATGCGGAATATTTCTGCTTCAAATGAAACATCTTACATCATTTAATTTGAGAGAAGCAGACGAGAGGCGAGCGATGGTATATCAAAATAGGATCAATGAACTCTCTTTTTTTGCGGGGGTAGGATCAATGAACTTGGCATTACTTTCATAGTAAACACATATTCTAGTACTGTACTTTATGTCTTTCGCCTTCTTTTTTGTTCCAGATGGATGATCCAATAATGAGGATTTCTTGAGGATGTAATTTTTTTTCTGATCAAGTGTCCGACCTTTCATGTAGCATGATATAGGATTATGTTTTAGCCATTTTATTTCATCCTGTATCTTTCATGCCCACGATTGTTTCTTTCACTTGTACCTATTTCTCTCGAGATACTAGACATAACTGTATTTTTTTTTGGGGAATAAGACATAACTGTATTTAACTATACGGATACTATGGATGCAGAGCCCGGTGTTATTTATCTCAGAACAATATTGGGGAAGTCGACATATCCACACAAAGAATCGTAGGCCATCGATTATATATATGCCAAAAAAATCCCGAAAATTAAAAACATCGGGCCATCGATTTATTTTGACCATTGCTATTAAAACATCTCAAGAGTTGGATTTCTTTAATCATATTGTGGGCTATAAAGAAATATCCTAGGAGCACCATATACATCCTCATCTCCACGATCACAATGTACATGTGCGCCGTCAAGGTCACTGTGTTTTACTGTGTCTGCAGAAGAAAGAGATGGGTTGTCACCCGGACACTCAATGGTGAGGAGCCGCGTGGAGTAGTTCACAGCGGAGGTCAGGTCTATGGCTTCTGCTTCTACGTCACGGTGAAGACGCGGGTGACACATGCACCTGTTCAGCTCGCCGCGCGAGAAGTTCCACGAGATCTCAGTGAGGACTGCGAAGGCGTGACAATACCTTCCCTGGAGTGCCAGCCTACCAGCACCGGCTAATTAACTACAACATCAATCCGGAGAAAGTCCTCTTCGGCGTGGGAGCATGGAGGCACAAGTCACAAGTCGTCCATAGCAAGTACAACGACTGTACCAAGAGGCCAGAAGACAGCGAGGACAATATGCGTACGATGGTGTGGTGCGGCGATTGCAGAATGATGACGTCAGCCAGAAAGGACGGTTGATACGCCTACAACACGCACAAATGGGGATAAAAAAAACCTACCACTGCAACACAATCCCCATTCTTGTGAAAGCTGTATGTAGGAACCACCCTGCGTCCTGCGTCCTGCCTCGTCAAAGTGGAGCAGCCCTTATGTGCCATGGCCATCATCCCCAAAATTGTGAACTACTACGCTTCACCCAAAACAGCTTAATTATGTGGCCAAAACTGATTCTCCCTCAAAATCGTTAAACCGGGGGTTCTGCTATTAAAGTTGTGTCATGGTGCCCGTTGTGTGGAAGGTGGATGCTCAAGTTCAATCCAGCTATGGAGGGTACTGTAAGTGTAAGGTACATACTGGACTGTAATTAATTCAGATATTAGGTTGGATAAGAGTTGCCACAGCGCCATTACAACAACGTAGGTTTGATTTCGACGCTTTTAATCAGATTGCTTCGGATTACCCTCAAAGGGGTTTCTGATTGCATAGGCAACTTCCAGTATATAAAGAAAATTAAAGTTTTATTTGGCACTATTAGACGATTAAGTCGTTGTTGTTCTGATTGTTAAATCATGTTCTCTTGAACTAAGAGTGGATGGCCGCTAGGAGGCACCAAACTAAGGTCTAATTTAAATACTAATTTGTATTTCAAAGTCAAGTGCTTTAAAGTACAAATTTGAGTTAACTAGTTGTAGTGAACTGCTAGCATTTTTTGTACAATTTTCTGAGGATCTCGTATTCTTAGGGCATCTCTAACTGATCCCCTAAAAACCTTTACTGCGAGGGAATAGGCAGCTAAAACCGATCTCTCAAACTATTAAAGGAGGATAAATTATGCTCCTCGGCCAAAAAAGTGAGGATAGCTCTCTCAAATATACTCGTATGTCTAGCACCGTGCGGAGTAAAATTTCCCCCACCCCTCTCTCACCCGAGCAGCCACCACCTCCGGTAGCTGCCACCACTTATGCCCCCGATTCAGTCATGAATGGAGAGGCAAGGTCCTTCCACACGCCATCGGTACGACCTTGCCGGAAACCACCCTCGTGCCACCGCCCGCACCAAGGAAGAGGTTGGGCAGAAACAACCTCCTCCGGGCCACCACACTTGCAATGATCGCCTGCAAAATGGTTGGTGGCAAGACCATTGTGGCTTTGGCGATAGGAGGAAGACATCCTGCTGCTCCAGCCGCCGAGGAGGCAGTGAAGAAGAATAAGGCTCTGATGCCTCATCCTCGCCCGATGCCTCCTACCCCGACTCCGGGTACCCTACACCCCCTCATCTCGCGCGTCCGGCTGCTGCTTTCGTTGCCAAGGGTTGTGGTCACCATGTGGTCGATGAAATGCCATAAGGTAAAAAAAATGGGCTTCTCATTTCGACTGGTGCATTTGTTTGGTGATTGCTTCCAGCCGTATGGTGATGAACTTGTTGTTGAGATGAATGCAGCTGAATCCTTGTCGTCTTTGGCAGAGTCACATATGCATGGTGATAACCGACAAGTGTAGGGGGGCAGTTGTAGCCCTTCCCATAAGTAAGAGTGTCGAACCCAACATGGAGCTAAGGGTAGAATTAATATTCTCTCAAGGTTTATAGACCACCGATACAACTCTATGCACACTAACGTTCGCTTTATCTAGAACAAGAAATAAAAGTAGTTTGCGAGAGTAATAAGATAGTTTTGCAAGAAAATAACGAGTTAGTTGTTGTTTTCATAAAAGAACAATCAAGTAAAGGTTTTTGAAGAAGAATAAGAAAAGGATTGTTCCTAGGAAATTGGATATGAAACGTGTGATACTCATCATACTTATGAGGGAGAGGCCTGAGCTCATATACTTTCT
>NW_025237829.1:0-4500 GCF_018294505.1 Triticum aestivum
ATTCCAAATTGCAAACCTGTTCACATCGATCATAACCTAAATGGTTTCCCACTTAGGAGCGTATTAGTACTCAGTTATAAATACTACTACTCCAAGATGACTGCACATTCCTCCTCAACTCCTCATCCACAAAAACAAACAAGTCATTCATCATTGTTCCCTTTCGTCTGCCATGACCAGCGTGAGTTCTGGGTCAGAGATTGCCACCAGGGAGATGCGAGCATGGAAGCAGAAGCACGAGAGATGTACCGCCTTGCCGCGAACGCAGCCGACATGTCCCGCCACGCGGCCGTAGCAGCACAGTGGTCCTGCCGCAGCGACGAAGCAGCACGAAGGTCCCGCTGCACCGTCGATGCAGTAGACTGGTGTCGGTGTCAAAACCGGCGGATATCAGGTAGGGGGTCCCGAACTGTGCGTCTAAGGCGGATGGTAACAGGAGGCGGGGGACACAATGTTTACCCAGGTTTGGGCCCTCTCAATGGAGGTAATACCCTACTTCCTGCTTGATTGATCTTGATGATATGAATATTACAAGAGTTGATCTACCACAAGATCAGAGAGGCTAAACTCTAGAAGCTAGCCCATGGTATGATTGTTGTTGTCCTATGGACTAAAACCCTCCTGTTTATATAGACACCGGAGGGGCTAGTGTTACACAGAGTCGGTTACAAGGGAGGAGATCTACATATCCGAATCGCCAAGATGGCCTTCCACGCAAAGGAGAGTCCCATCCGGACATGGGACGAAGTCTTCAATCTTGTATCTTCATAGTCCAACAGTCCGGCCAAAGTATATAGTCCGGCTGTCCGAGGACCCCCTAATCCAGGACTCCGTCAGTAGCCCCTGAACTAGGCTTCAATGACGACGAGTCTGGTGCGCAGATTGTCTTCGGCATTGCAAGGCGGGTTCTCCTCCAAGTCATGAGTACCTGTCGTAGCGAGTTGTGTCCGGCCGCCCATGAATGTTGCACTCCTCGGCTCCTATGCCTTAATAATGGCTATCTTCCACGTGTCGAGCGAATGCGAGAGGTTGGGGTATTTTTACATTTACCACCCTAACCAGGTATATGAATCGTTTATTTAAATGACCGGGGATCTTCAGATCCAGATCACACCACCTTCCCACAGTGAGTATCCATCGGAGCGTGCCCGGAAAAATCCATCCCATCATGGCCGGCCACCGTAGCTCCTCCTCTCGCCCCCGTAGCCCTAAGCCAGGTAGTTGGGAGAAGTGTTCTCTTCCCCATAGCCTACTAGTGGAGTTGCAGACCCAGGGGTTTCTCCCTCCTACGTACATGGTCCCCGTCTGAGCCGGATTAGCCACTTATAATGGCGGGGAGCAAGCGGAAAGCTTCCCCAACCCATCCACGGGGGAGCGGGTATGCCTCGTCCCTTATTTATTGAGGGGAGTCGGATTTCCAATCCATCCATTCCTCCGCGGGCTTCTGGAGTTCTATGGCCTCCAACTGCCTAATTTTACTCCTGCCTCCATATTACACATCGCAGGCTATGTTGCCCTTTGCGAGCTGTTCCTGGGCTGTGAAGCTCATTTCGAGCTATGGCAGAGGCTATTCTGCCTCGTGCCGAGTACATAGAAGGGGTCAATATTTCAAGTGGGCGGAGCCGTAATATGGCACATCGCCAGGACCGGATACCTGTCCGGTACTCCGATGAAGACATCCGAAGACTAGCCCTCGGAGTGGTTTTATATGGAGGACGTTCCCCTCCCGGACCCTATTCGGATGGGCCTTCCTGAGTTCAACAACACCCCTTTGAAGAAACGCCGTAGCTGGCGCCCTCGTAGCCCCCAGGAGGAAGATAACAGAGAAGTCCTTTACCTGATGAGTCGGATAAAGACACTGACTGAATCAGGACTGACAATCGAGGTTATGTCAGTATGTATAATGCGGGGGGTGCAACCACTTCAATATCGGGGACAACCCATGTGGCACTTCAATGGAGAAGACGATGCCACCCGCTACGGCTGAAAAGGTCCGGACTCCATCGCCGCTTTGGCGAAAATACTATCCGATTTATATAAGGGAGAGGAAGAGGAGTTCATCCGTATTAAGCAATGGGATGGGTTCTCCATGTACAACCCCCCAAACTGGGTGAGCTGCTGCTTTTTACTCCAAACCTTCCCGCTTTCTTTATCATAAATATTTACCTTGCTATTTCATAGCAGGAACTACGAAAAGCTGTGAGGGAGATTCACAGCCCATCTCCACAGCCAGAGGACCCTGATCGGGCCCTCGATCCTAGACTCGAAGAAGATCCGGACATATTCGTGGAGCTCATCGACAGGATGTTTTATCAGTTAAGCTGCGACGGTGCCTTGGTGGCCATCACCGCCGATTATCCTGTACTTCTACCTGCATGGCATGTAAGTAAAACCGGAGTCCCAACTTCCGAGAAGGATCCCCTTTTTTGCACTTCACCCACCGCACACGTATGGTGCCATGTAGGGAAGGCCCTCGGGACGCCATGCCGATCCCGCAGTGACTCAACAAGGGCTACTGAAACTTGGTAGGCTTAAAAGGAAGGCATTCAGGACTGAGATGCCGTCATAGAGGTATGAAAAAGAACCCTGCTCTGTGGTTATTGTCTTTAAAATATAATAATGTTCGTGGTTAAAACCAGGAAAAACGCTCGCTGGACCGTATCCGGAGAACCTGCCGGCCATGCCTCCACCAGCCGGGCTCCAGAGCCGGACTTGGAGGCAGATGCTAACATGCGGACAACGCCGGATATTCCTCCTACCGAGGATGCGGATAGGCTGTCCGCCACAAATTCCATAGTGGAGAGTGCCATGAAGCACAGGCGTCGCCTGGCCGTATTCTGCTACCCCAGTTTTTCTGAAGAGGCGTTTGATGCCTTCAACTTGGGGGACGCGTACATCCGAGCTGCTCAAAATGGTCTTGCCAGAGCCACAGACCAGTATGTAAAGGATATACGGGTAAGAAAATCTGATAATTATATATATACCAGTAGCCCCTGAGACTTGAAACAGTTGGCAGAACTGATTTAAGGATCATTATTTGCATATGTTCTTACTGAGAATAATACCCAGTTGTCTCAAGAGCTGGGGGAGTGCAAAGCTCATCTACGGGCCGCAGTTGCCAAAATAGAGGAGGTCTAGAAGGCCCCGTATGGTAACCCTTGTTCCTATCGAAAAGAACGAGATGTACCAGTTAATATTTGGCTTGCATGCTAATCTAATCAATAGATTCTGCAGATGATCCCGGAGTGAATCCGGAGGAGCAACATGCTCAACGATAGCTGAAGGCTGGCGAGCGCATGCTTACCCAAGTAAGGCGGGAGAAAAACGATCTCCAAGATGCCAATACCCAGCTGGATGTTGAACTGAAGGATGTTTGGGCCCAGCTGGCAGACTCCATAAAGGAGAATAAAAGGCTTCGATGCGGCATTTTCAGTATGTGCTTGAGCGAATTCCTATAGAGTTCGACGAAGAAACCAGCTAACAGCGCTATATCTGTAGGTATGCTGACGGGCCATCACGGAGAGGAGATGCCCGGGTCTACAGGAGACCTTCTACCAGAGCTCTCACAACCGCACGAACAAGTTCGGCAGGTGATGCAGGACCTTGCCCAGGCCTTGTGGTCGTTTGCCTCCCTTCCTGGAGGCATGGGAGAGCTTGTAGACATACTCAAGGGAGCGCGGCGGCGCTTCCGATTATGGACGATATCTGCCCACCGATAAGGTGCAAGGGAAGCCTGGGCCATGGTGAAGACACGATATACCAAGGCTGACCCGAACCATATGGCCGAGGTCAGACCAGTAGGGCCTGACGGGAAAGAGATCCCCGTCAGCTTGGTGTATGACCAGGTGAAATTAGCCGCGAAGTATTCCCACCAGGATTGTAGGCTAGACAGCCTGTTGGATGGTATTGAAGAAGAATTTAGTCAGTCTAAGTGACTTTGTACTTCGAGTGACATATATTGTCCCTAGCCGGATTGTAAATCATTTGTCATGGCGGACCTTTTCGCTTCAACCTCCGGACCCGACAGCCGGAGTGTATCCGAATACCCGCTCAGTTATTTAAAAACCGGGGTACGCGTGGAAACCAGGCGTAGGGTTCATAAGTGCTTGAACAGACAAGTACCCAACTAGTTATGTTATATTACATGGATAGTAAGAAACATCTTCTAGGGAGAATAGTTCCGTTAAGGGTTCCTTTCCCTGGGTACGCATGCATTAATGTGCATGCCTGAACTGCGACAAGAGACGCAGGATATAAACATAAGGGGGTATGTATTCTAATAAGTAAAAAATTCATCCTTTGTTCGCCGACGTAATATTCCCTTAAGAACGCTAGCTTTCGGCTTCACCCAGTCTGAGGTACACGTCCGGCTGACTCGATAGTAACAATCGCAGAGGTGCTCCCCTTATGCCCTAGCCGAATTAACGGGAACGTAGGACATAAACACAAGAGCCAGGCAACCCAGCTTGACCAAAACTTAAGTCATATCGATGCATATAA
>NW_025237830.1:0-1546 GCF_018294505.1 Triticum aestivum
GTCTGTCAACTCGCGATGACATGCACTAACACGGAGAAGCAGTTATTCTCCGTGGACTACAACCTCTCGGTGCCGAATAACGCCCTAGACCGCCGGGGCTACCGGATGGGTGCTCGAGATGGAGACCGCCCGAGGGGGGGAGGGCACCCCTATACGCAACGTGGCCCATGCATATGCATGCAGGGGTGGTGTGCTATTTGAATAAGCAGCGCACATCCTTTACGTGGCACGTGCCTCACAAACCACACACACGGGCGGGAACGTCGAGGACCAGCTGCGTTCGTCCCCGAGACAGAGTCTTCGGTGTGCGATCCCGTGACAGAACGGGCTAGACTTGGTCTGTCATCTCGCGATGACATGCACTAACACGAAGAAGCAGTTATTCCCCGTGGCCTACCCCCTCTAGGTGCCGAACAACGCCCTAGACCGCCGGGGCCACTGGAGTTGTGCCGGTCTCTAGAACCGGACGAGGCCCATCCGAAGAAGAAAACACAAGATGGTAATTAGGATGTGCTAAGGTTGTTTGCCAAGCATGAAAGAAAACAACAAAAAAAAGTATAATACATATTATCGAGAATGCACAAGAAGGAAAGAGATCTAGGTTAGATGCTTTACCGAGAGCAACTCTCGGAAAAGGTGGCCATTACCGAGAGCCGAGGATCGACCCTCGATAACCACTGCTCTTATTTTTCCCCTTCTCTTTTTGTCTTTGTTTTGCACTATATTTTTTTGTATCTCATATTTCATATGCTTTTACAACCAAAGTTTATAAATTCCATGACTTTTGATGAATTATTTCAAAACTCAACTTTAAAGAGTGTAAAGTAATAAACATGAGAAGAAGCAGTTGTTGACCGTGGCCTACCCCCAATGTCGATGCCGGTCAACTTTATAGATCGGCACCGGGAGGGAACTTGAAATAGTGTAAAGTAATAAACATGAGAAGAAGCAGTTGTTGACCGTGGCCTACCCCCTCTCTCAGTGCTGGTCAACTTCCTAGACCGCCGGGGCCACCGGATAGCCCATGCATATACATGCGATGGCCTCCTTTCAGAGCACAAGAAGTTTCGAGGCCAACGGAGCAACAGGACCCGCATTTCCTGCACAAACCGGACACATTCCCTCTTGATACCCATAGCCTATCTCGAAGAACGGGCCTAGACTTGGTCTGTCATCTCGCGATGACATGCACTAACACGGAGAAGCAGTTATTCACCGTGGACTACACCCTCTCGGTGCCGAATAATGCCCTAGACCGCCGGGGCCACCGGATGGGTGCTCAATATGGAGACCGCCCGAGGGGGGGGGGAGGGCACCCCTACATGCGTGTGGCCCATGCATATGCATGCAGGGGTGGTGTGCTATTTGAATAAGCAACGCACGTCCTTGACGTGACACGTGCCTCACAAACCACACACACGGGCGGGAACGTCGAGGACCGGCTGCGTCCGTCCCCGAGACAGAGTCTTCGGTGGGTGATCCCATGACAGAACAAGCCTAGACTTGGTGTGTCAACTCGCGATGACATGCACTATCACGGAGAAGC
>NW_025237830.1:3056-4500 GCF_018294505.1 Triticum aestivum
CGGATGGGTGCTCGATATGGAGACCGCCCGAGGGGGGGAGGGCACCCCTATACGCAACGTGGCCCATGCATATGCATGCAGGGGTGGTGTGCTATTTGAATAAGCAGCGCACATCCTTTACGTGGCACGTGCCTCTCAAACCACACACACGGGCGGGAACGTCGAGGACCGGCTGCGTTCGTCCCCGAGACAGAGTCTTCGGTGTGCGATCCCGTGACAGAACGGGCTAGACTTGGTCTGTCATCTCGCGATGACATGCACTAACACGAAGAAGCAGTTATTCCCCGTGGCCTACCCCCTCTAGGTGCCGAACAACGCCCTAGACCGCCGGGGCCACTGGAGGGGTGCCGGTCTCTAGAACCGGACGAGGCCCATCCGAAGAAGAAAACACAAGATGGTAATTAGGATGTGCTAAGGTTGTTTGCCAAGCATGAAAGAAAACAATAAAAAAAAGTATAATACATATTATCGAGAATGCACAAGAAGGAAAGAGATCTAGGTTAGATGCTTTACCGAGAGCAACTCTCGGAAAAGGTGGCCATTACCGAGAGCCGAGGATCGACCCTCGGTAACCACTGCTCTTATTTTTCCCCTTCTCTTTTTGTCGTTGTTTTGCACTATATTTTTTTGTATCTCATATTTCA
Source organism: Triticum aestivum (assembly GCF_018294505.1). NCBI lineage: Eukaryota > Viridiplantae > Streptophyta > Magnoliopsida > Poales > Poaceae > Triticum > Triticum aestivum. The sequence goes on from NW_025237830.1 coordinate 3,701, forward strand.
TATGCTTTTACAACCAAAGTTTATAAATTCCATGACTTTTGATGAATTATTTCAAAACTCAACTTTAAAGAGTGTAAAGTAATAAACATGAGAAGAAGCAGTTGTTGACCGTGGCCTACCCCCAATGTCGATGCCGGTCAACTTTATAGATCGGCACCGGGAGGGAACTTGAAATAGTGTAAAGTAATAAACATGAGAAGAAGCAGTTGTTGACCGTGGCCTACCCCCTCTCTCAGTGCTGGTCAACTTCCTAGACCGCCGGGGCCACCGGATAGCCCATGCATATACATGCGATGGCCTCCTTTCAGAGCACAAGAAGTTTCGAGGCCAACGGAGCAACAGGACCCGCACTTCCTGCACAAACCGGACACATTCCCTCTCGATACCCATAGCCTATCTCGAAGAACGGGCCTAGACTTGGTCTGTCATCTCGCGATGACATGCACTAACACGGAGAAGCAGTTATTCACCGTGGACTACACCCTCTCGGTGCCGAATAATGCCCTAGACCGCCGGGGCCACCGGATGGGTGCTCAATATGGAGACCGCCCGAGGGGGGGGGGAGGGCACCCCTACATGCGTGTGGCCCATGCATATGCATGCAGGGGTGGTGTGCTATTTGAATAAGCAACGCACGTCCTTGACGTGACACGTGCCTCACAAACCACACACACGGGCGGGAACGTCGAGGACCGGCTGCGTCCGTCCCCGAGACAGAGTCTTCGGTGGGTGATCCCATGACAGAACAAGCCTAGACTTGGTGTGTCAACTCGCGATGACATGCACTATCACGGAGAAGC
>NW_025237831.1:0-1274 GCF_018294505.1 Triticum aestivum
ATTGAAATATGTGTTTTGAAATGACTGAAATAAGTATTTTGAAATGAGTGAAATAAACAAGTTAACTCATTTTTTAAGAAATGAGTGAATTTTTTATTATTAGAAATGAGTGAAATATGTTGCAAGAATTTTAAACTCGTTCGAAATGTATTCAAATAACAAGTTTCACATCTCAATTGAGTGAATACTGTCTTTGAATTGAAAGGAGTGAAATCCGTTTTTGAATTGAGTGAAACTAATTTTTTCAAATGATTGAAATATGTGTTTTGAAATGACTGAAACAAGTATTTTGAAATGAGTGAAATAAACAAGTTAACTCATTTTTTAAGAAATGAGTGAATTTTTTATTATTAGAAATGAGTGAAATATGTTGCAAGAATTTTAAACTCGTTCGAAATGTATTCAAATAACAAGTTTCACATATCAATTGAGTGAATACTGTCTTTGAATTGAAAGGAGTGAAATCCGTTTTTTGAAAATGAGTGAGACCAATTATTTCAAATGATTGAAATGTGTGCTTTGAAATGACTGAAACAAGTATTTTGAAATTAGAGAAATAAACAAGTTAAATCATTTTTTAAGAAATGAGTGAATTCTTTATTATTAGAAATGAGTGAAATATGTTGCAAGAATTTTAAACTCGTTCGAAATGTATTCAAATAACAAGTTTCACATCTCAATTGAGTGAATACTGTCTTTGAATTGAAAGGAGTGAAATCCGTTTTTTTGAACTGAGTGAGACCAATTTTTTCAAATGATTGAAAAATGTGTTTTGAAATGACTGAAATAAGTATTTTGAAATGAGTGAAATAAACAAGTTAACTCATTTTTTAAGAAATGAGTGAATTTTATATTATTAGAAATGAGTGAAATATGTTGCAAGAATTTTAAACTCGTTCGAAATATATTCAAATAACGAGTTTCACATCTCAATTGAGTGAATACTGCTTTTGAATTGAAAGGCGTGAAATCCGTTTTTTGAAATGAGTGAGACCAATTTTTTCAAATGATTGAAATATGTGTTTTGAAATGACTGAAATAAGTATTTTGAAATGAGTGAAATAAACAAGTTAACTGATTTTTTAATAAATGAGTGAATTTTTTATCATTAGAAATGAGTGAAATATGTTGCAGGAATTTTAAACTCGTTCGAAATGTATTCAAATAACAAGTTTCACATCTCAATTGAGTGAATACAGTCTTTGAATTGAAAGGAGTGAAATCTGTTTTTTGAATTGAGTGAGACCAATTTTTTCAAATGATTGAAATATGTG
>NW_025237831.1:3445-4499 GCF_018294505.1 Triticum aestivum
AGTTTCACATCTCAATTGAGTGAATACTGTTTTTGAATTGAAAGGCGTGAAATCCGTTTTTTGAAATGAGTGAGACCAATTTTTTCAAATGATTGAAATATGTGTTTTGAAATGACTGAAATAAGTATTTTGAAATGAGTGAAATAAACAAGTTAACTGATTTTTTAAGAAATGAGTGAATTTTTTATCATTAGAAATGAGTGAAATATGTTGCAGGAATTTTAAACTCGTTCGAAATGTATTCAAATAACAAGTTTCACATCTCAATTGAGTGAATACAGTCTTTGAATTGAAAGGAGTGAAATCTGTTTTTTGAATTGAGTGAGACCAATTTTTTCAAATGATTGAAATATGTGTTTTGAAATGACTGAAATAAGTATTTTGAAATGAGTGAAATAAACAATTTAACTCATTTTTTAAGAAATGAGTGAATTTTTTATCATTAGAAATGAGTGAAATATGTTGCAAGAATTTTAAACTCGTTCGAAATGTATTCAAATAACAAGTTTCACATCTCAATTGAGTGAATACAGTCTTTGAATTGAAAGGAGTGAAATCCGTTTTTTGAATTGAGTGAGACCAATTTTTTCAAATAATTGAAATATGTGTTTTGAAATGACTGAAATAAGTATTTTGAAATGAGTGAAATAAACAAGTTAACTCATTTTTTAAGAAATGAGTGAATTTTTTATTATTAGAAATGAGTGAAATATGTTGCAAGAATTTTAAACTCGTTCGAAATGTATTCAAATAACAAGTTTCACATCTCAATTGAGTGAATACTGTCTTTGAATTGAAAGGAGTGAAATCCGTTTTTGAATTGAGTGAAACTAATTTTTTCAAATGATCGAAATATGTGTTTTGAAATGACTGAAATAAGTATTTTGAAATGAGTGAAATAAACAAGCTAAATCATTTTTTAAGAAATGAGTGAAATTTGTTTATTCGAAATGAGTGAAATTTGCTTATTTGAAATGAGTGAAATATGTTGCAAGAATTTTAAAATCATTCAAAATTTAACTCATTCAAAATTTATTCAAATAACAAGTTTCAC
>NW_025237832.1:0-4497 GCF_018294505.1 Triticum aestivum
GTCACGCTTTGAGTACCGGAGTCCTGTTAGCCCGCTACAGCCCGGTTTACCGGAGTCCTGCTAGCCCAGTGCTACAGCCCGGACCCACTTGCTGATGACCGACACGTTCGAAGCTGGGTCATGGATGCCTGTCCCTGTAAGTCTGTGCCACTTTGGGTTTACGACTAGTCATGTCAGCCCGGGCTCCTTATCATATGGATGCTAGCGACACTATCATATACGTGAGCCAAAAGGCGCAAACGGTCCCGGGCAAAGGTAAGGCGACACCCGTGGGGATACCGTGCGTGAGGCCACAAAGTGATATGAGGTGTTACCGGCTAGATCGATGTGACATCGAGTCGGGGTCCTGACAGCGTTGGTATCAGAGCTTGACTGCCTGTAGGATTACCAAGCCAAACTGGTCGAAGTTGAGTCTAGAAATTCTTTAGTTATATAAGGGAATTGATTGTGGGATGGAATGTAAGGCTCTTTTTACTCCTTATACCTCATGGCCTTCTGATCTGAGTCATCTTATCTTTCCTACGGGGTTAAGAACTAGGCTTTCTCTTCTTCCTATCAGGATCACGTGTTACTAATCCATAGACTTATAAGATTGTTGGATTTAAGCCTCAGTTCAGTTTCTACCTCTGTATGTTAATTGCTGATCTCGAAACCTTGATATTGTGCTTCTGAGTGGTTATGCCACCATTTTTGTGAATGTCTCAAATCTTTTCTGAGCATTTACAGCCGTTATGCTGTCCGAGTCATCCCAGGTTTCTAAATAGTCTGATGCATTTGCAAAATCCTTTCCCTCTGGTTTCGATGTTCCTTTATGCCAGCTCAATCACACTAATTGTTGAGTTGAGGTATTCTAATGCCTTGACATTATGTTGGAGTTACTATTATGGCCCTAGGTGTTTAGGGAGTCACCTAGTAATCTAGCAATGTTTTGTGATCCCAGTGTGATGACTCTGGCTTTTATTCTCGAAAGCATCCCGTGATGTTATTAGTTAGTAGGCATTCTGTTCCTGGGTTTTTGAACCCGAGATCCACCCTACTTATTCCATGTTGATAGTGTTTGCTAGTTCCTTTAGGATATTAGTAACCTTTGCGATAGTCCTCGATGTTCATGGTATTCCTTCCTTCCAAATACTATGAACCGCTTATGGCAGATGTTCCTCGCTGATCGAAAGATCACAATCAGAGTGCTCTCGATGGGTTCTTGATTCTACATTGTAACTCTGCCAGTTCTACTTTTCTGCATGGGTTATCCGGAAGAAATATGTTGAACTTGGTTCGACATACTAATCTATGCATCCACAACTCAGAAAGTTATATGTTCCTTTGAGCTGTTCTCTTTAGTTGCATTCTGACCCTCGTCTATCAATTGATAGTCAAGAGTATGCGTGCGTTCGTTCATCGATGCCTATGACTCTTGTGGTCTGTCAAGCCATTCCATTCCGGGATGACTAGGAGAAACAAACTCCAGTACCTCTTCCATATCTAGGATTGGGTCAAAAAAGTTGTGCTCCACAGAACAAATTGCTAATCCAGCTTTTGTTCTGCTCTATCTTGGAGTATTACCATCTTTATATCGGGATGTTATAGGAATTGCACACCATCCTATGCACTCTTGGTACAATGATACTTCTTGCCATCATTGTTCATTCCTCGGTTCCTGTATTATTGTAACCGGAATGCCGACAAGTGAATCGTGATGTGTGAAATCAATACTCCTAGCAACCTTGTTGCTTGGTAGTTAAAGGATAATAATTTCAATCTTAGCATGTTGGTTTTTGAATCATCCCTCTAAGACTGATCATGCTACCTAGTCCTTATTTCGGTGCACCCTTCGATTGATGAGTTAGGATCTTGTCAAGTCCTCACTCATCTGATCATATCGTCTTGCCCTCAAAAGCAAGATTGTTTTTGAGCTTAGTAACATACCGGTGGTTCGTGACTTTCCAAATATCTTCTTGGAGGTGTTACCGGGTTGTCACCTGACCGCTATGTTGAGTTCGTGATCAAGTTGGTTTCTTGTGAACCACCTTCTCTCCAAGAATCGGTGTTAGATATCCCTGAGCTAGTTGGTTAAGCTAGACAACAACTTGGAGAGTTGGAAGATAAAAGCTTGTCTGACTTAGTTCGTTCCAAAGGGATATTCTTGTGTAGTGTGTGTTGAAGAAAGATGATATCTTCATCGATTGGTCCTTGTGATCAGTTGCTGGACCTATTGTCTTATCAATCCTTTGATTTGAGTGTGGGCTATCGTCAAATCAAATCAGTACCAACGATGCTCGTAATGTTGTCTTATTCGTGGTGGATCCCTCGAGCATACACCATTACGTCTTTGGTCTGACCAATACTATCACCTTGACCACATAGTTATGGAATTCCATCTCCATGGGAATCTGGATGAATTGTTGCTGAGCCCATTGGCAACATCCTTATCTCCTCCATGATGTTGTTGAACATTAAGCTAGTGTTGGAAACTTTTGAAAGCATTTTCTTCATGCTAGCTCATGAAGTATTTGTTTGATGAAAGGAGTGACTTTCTCTTATACACGTGCATTTGGTGAAAGTTGCCGCCGTGAATTTGAGAAAGTTAGTTCTGCTTCCTCTGGAATCATCCCAAGTCAGTCATACAAATGTGCGAAGTATTCTGTGGTCTGGAGACTTGCAACCTTCATTCTATATGTATCCCTAGCACACCAAGCCACTGATTGATTTGTTCAAGGTAAAGGAGTTGCTGTGCAAATACTAGTTCCTGCACAAGATTCCTATATCCTCAATGATGGTTCCCAACCAGAACTCGGTAGTGTTTTATTGTAAGACTACCATGTGGGTATGCTTGTCTGGGACAACGTGTTTCACATGTTTGTAGCAGAACCAGCTCATGTTTTGGAGCTTGCTATCGTAGTTCATTTCCTGAGAATCTCGCAACGTCATCTCGTCGATTTGTGTTGCAAACTTTCATTTTTCTTCCTAGACTCGATGAGTCTGGAATATCCTGACACCAACCAGATCTGAGTCTCAGGCAGATATGATGGTTGGAATATTTCCCAAGAACTATAATATTGGTCCCTCGATAACCGGTAAAGTGGATGTCGTGGCCAACACACCCAGCCGGAAGACCTATTATTGTAGTATCTTGTTTGAAGAAGTTGGCCACCTCCCCATAAGGATTTCGTAGGATTTACCTCCGTAACTGTTCCTTATGGATTTTTGGTGTTCCCGAAGTCCGACCTTTACTTGATGTTCTAGTTAGCAAACCATATCTATGAATGGTTACACTAGCACGTCAAGGAGAACATTAGAAGCGGAGTGCTAAATGTCTCTCGGTCGATCATCCAGATTTTGTTTCCTTGGCCTCGCTAGGGTGAAATCTGAGTTGATGTTATCTTCCTATGCATCTGCATCGTCCATCGTTATTCATCATGGTGGTATGTTGTGTTGCCAGGATTTTTGGCACGGATGTTGGTAAAACCTTGATGATTGTGGAAATGCTCAAGTTCTTGAGAGCACGCACAAGCGCTACGTGTTATCATCGGCACTAGCTGGGTTTGCTCTCAGTTTCCTCGGCAATGCTATGATCTTTCAAACATAGAATCCACTCTCTTTTGTTGGGTTCTTCCCCAGTTACCAGAATCATTCCAGCATTTGCATTTTGTTCCCAGCTTGCACCGCCAATGTGCCATTCTACCATGGGTCTCTTCCATTCCGGTGATGAGCAAACTCATCCATTACGTTGTCTTCAACAAGGTAATCCACATCATCCAATTCCGAGTATGCCATCCTACCGACCCCCTCCAAATGATCGCTTGTGATTACCTTATGCTGGTATGAAGAGTTTCAATGATCTTTGAATCAAAGGTAATTCTTTTGCCACTTAAGATAATACCCTACGATCACCCTCCTCCAGGATGTTTCGTCGTGGTATCATGGCAATTCAACTCCTCGCTACGTTAACAATCGATTACCACCTTCTTAAGTGTGGAATTATTGTCTACCTAGTGAACCTTCGTCATCCGTTTCTTTCCACCCCTCCTGATGTGTATCTCGTGTCTCAACCCGAGAGATGGTTCTAAGTCTCATTCCGTGAGTTAGTCCTGAGTTGTTCGACCTTCGAGAAGACCGATCCTTTTAGAGTTTTCCTTTCCTCTTCTTGTCATGATTAGCTGAAGTTCTCAGAGCAAGACGACAAGACAAAGATGGTGTTCAAATCAACGTTCAACTGAAGTGCACCCTGGATCGTGAAGATTATACTAGTTGCATTTCCCCTTCACCTTACCCTACGCTTGAATCTCGAGACGAGATTCTTGTTTAGTGGGGGTGAGTTGTCACATCCCTAGCTTCTGGCATTGCTCTAGCCTAGCTTCATGTGTGCATCATGTCTATATTTTGAAACTTGAATTGAGGAATATTGGAAGCCTCAAAACCCTAAATAAAAGAGGGGCAAAAACCCTAGAAATCTTATCCATTGCTCCAAAAGGCTCTTCTTAAATGTTTGATAATTTT
>NW_025237833.1:0-4497 GCF_018294505.1 Triticum aestivum
AAGGAAAATACTGACACGTACCAGGTGAGCTACTTCTCACCCACATGTCAGAAAATGATTGAAATATAACCCTTGTGATTTTTTAATGATTGTTTTCGGCCAAAGAGAGAGCTTAAAAAGGCACACGGGAGTGGAAGTAGGTTGAGAACTCTATTGTCACAACATTAGAGTTCTATATCACGCTTCCTATGCTAAAGAGGTGCATGCAACTAATAGGTTCATGTGTACCATTTCAGATCGGCTAAATGGGCAAACCCACCTTAAAATAATGTCAATCATGTTATTCCTAATGACAATAAGAATGGCATAAGAGATTAACATAATCCATTTGATGTAGGATCAAAACAAAGGAGGGAACCAAGTGCTCGCTACGGAATTAGGTGTGACTTACTGTCGTCAAAACAAAACAAACTTCACCATGTCCCAGTTCAGAAACTAATAGTGGTACACAAAAATATATCAACAGATAATTGAGTTTAGAACCATCTCCTAATGAAGTGATAATTGCACATACCTTTGACACAGTTCCCTGCAAATTGTGCCTTTACACATAAGCTAGAAGCAAATAACTCAAATTATTTACTCATGATATATGTGCACGCACTATGGTTTAAAAGCAAGAAAAAAAAGAGAAGAAGAAGATGTAATGCTAACGAAATGTGTTTTATTCCAACTATGAAAACACTGGTGCTATAGAACAAACGTCCAGTTGGCCAGCAGCAAGATTAAGGGTATCCTCTAATGGGACGCCGATCACAATAAACTTGTGAAGTTCAAAATGTAACCACCGTCATGTAAATAGCAAGGAAAGAAGCTGAACCATGCAATGCACTTCAGCAATAATATTTTTTTATCATTGGTGCAGAAGGTCTAATTAGCTTTCGTAGATGAGTACTTTCCATTGTCAGGATGCTCACAGCTCGTCAAATCATCCGCATTATTTCCTAGCTGTGTGTGTGTTTTCCAGAATGCATACCTGCGTCTCCCAGCGAAACCGATCCAGCAACCTGCTAGCTTCTCAACATGCACGTATTCTGATGTATATTTTCATCTCCTTCCGACATGGATTGGCTAGGAAATAATCGAGCTAGCCTCATACATGCTTATTGCCGGATGGCACTCGGCTGCATGCTCCAGTGTGCATGTATTCTGCCGTATAGGTTCATCTCCTCCCAACACCGGCCGGCTAGGAAGTAATCTAGCTAGCAGCGTACGTGTGTATTCCCAAAAAGCACTCGGCTGCGTCGTCCCAACCCTGCTTGATTCGGCTTCAAAGAGATGACAGATTTTTTTTTCATTGGAAAAGAGAAACGATGGATTATTTTTCCATGGAAGGGGAGAGAATTGGCTTTATTTAATAAGAGAAGGAATAGATCGTGGATTATAGTTAGAAAGAGATATGGAGTAGTACGATTGAGCTCTAGATTGATATGTTTATTTTTATCTAGGAGAGGCCGTAGAGCTGTAGATAGATTTAGATAGAGATTGACATTGAGTATGGTTACAAACATGAAAAGAGGCCTGGAGTTGTACGCTTTACCTAGGAGTTTTTTTACTTGTAAATTTTTACCGATTAAATATTATGGGTGTTGAGTGTTTTTTTCATAGGATTCTATAGATTGATCTACACCGTAATAATTCGGTCCCACAAGATTAACGGCTCCTAATTACTGATTAATGTGGTAATTTCTAGGGAGTCACAAATTAATATAGGTATAGATAGATAGATAGATAGAGGTATAGATAGATAGATAGATAGATAGATAGATAAGATGGTGTTCCCTGGGTTCACCTCCCACTGTTGCCAAACACTAGTAGAAAACAGGGCTTTGGTCCAGACCGGGTCAGCCCATTAGTCCCGGTTCAGTCTAGAACCGGGACCAATGTGGGCATTGGTCCCGGTTCGTGAGCCCAGGGGGCCGGCCGGGCCACATGGGCCATTGGTCCCGGTTCATCTGGACCTTTTGGTCCCGGTTGGTGGGACGAACCGGGACCAATGGGCCTCGCTCCTGGCCCACCACCATTGGTCTCAGTTGGTGGCTTGAACCGGGACCAAAGGCTCCCCTTTAGTCCCGGCTCATGTCACCAACCAGGACCAATGAGGTGCCTATATATACCCCCTCGCGCAAGAGCAGAGCACAGTGCTCTATTTTTTCTGGCCGAGGGGGAGAGGGCTTTGTGGTGCTCTAGCTCACCTCCTATGCACATGAGGTGTTCGATGGAATGCCCGAGCCACACTACTTAAGCTTTCTCCTCTCGAAGCTCGACCTCCAAGCTCCATTTTCCTCGAGATTTGTCTAGATTTAGCGGTCCGTCACGCCCCGTCTCCGTCTTCATCGCCGTCGATCACCCGCGCCGATCTCATCACCGACACCACCGTGGTGAGCCTCTTGTTCTTATCTTCTTTCTGAAAGGAAAAATATTCTTACTTGTATGTTTAGATAGATACTTGTATCATTTTCTTACATTTATTATTGCATCTTATATAGTGCGATGGTTTTGGTATCCGCCCCCATCGGCCCTCGTCCTGTCTATGATTCGGATGTGGTATGTATATTATTTTTATAACTATTGGTTCATTTATTGTTTATGAAAATTATGCCGACCAACGTGACATAGATTTTATTTATCTAGGATGTATGTGAATCGGAAATGCCAACCGACCCTATTGTCGAGAGGTTAAATTTAGTTGAAGAAGAAAACAATTTGTTGAAGGAAAAAATAAAAAAAATTGAGGAGGAGAAGATGATATTGGAGTTGCATGTTGCGGATGTCGTCGATGATCACACGATCAAGATGGATGCAATGCGCTTGAAGATTAGAAAGATTAGAAAATATGCCATTCATACCGAGGCTTGGTATCATTATGCCGTTGGATCAATTGTTACCTTGGTTGCGATTATGATCGCATTTGTTTTCGCATTGAAATGTTTTACATAGTTTCAATGTCTGGTTTAATTAATTAGATGCTCTGGAGAGCTATATGTTGTTAGATGAGAACTATGTATGCACTTTGGTTTTAATGTGATGATGAACTTCTATTAATTTGGACACTTAATTATATATAATGCACGCAGATGAACCGGCAATGGATGTACGCTGACAGACACACCCGCGAGTACATTAAGGGCGTGCATGAGTTTCTCGATGCGGCTGAGGCAAAAAAGCAGAATGGTTTTATGTGTTGTCCATGCACTGAATGTGGGAATACGAGGTCTTACTCTAACCGGAAAATCCTTCACTCCCACCTGCTTTACAAGGGTTTCATGCCACACTATAATGTTTGGACGAGGCACGAAGAAATAGGGGTTATGACGGAAGACGGCGAAGAAGAAGAGTAGGATGACAACTATGTGCCCCCTGAATATGGTGATGCTGCAACGGGGGGAGCTGGTGAAGATCAAGAGGAACCAAACGATGTGCCCAATGATGCTGCCACGGGTGAAGCTGCTGAAGATCAAGAGGAACCAGACGATGTGCCCGATGATGATGATCTCTGCCGGGTCATTGTCGATGCAAGGACGCAATGCATTAGTCAAAAGGAGAAGCTGAAGTTCGATCGCATGTTAGAGGATCACAAAAAAGGGTTATACCCCAATTGCGAAGATGGCAACACAAAGCTCGGTACCGTACTGGAATTGCTGCAGTGGAAGGCAGAGAATGCTGTGGCTGACAAAGGATTTGAGAAGCTACTGAAAATATTGAAGAAGAAGCTTCCAAAGGATAACAAATTGCCCGACAGTACATACGCAGCAAAGAAGGTCGTATGCCCTCTAGGATTGGAGGTGGAGAAGATACATGCATGCCCTAATAACTGCATCCTCTACCGCGGTGCATACAAGGATCTGAACGCATGCCCGGTATGCGGTGCATTGCGGTATAAGATCAGACGAGATGACCCTGGTGATGTTGACGGCGAGCCCCCTAGGAAGAGGGTTCCTGCGAAGGTGATGTGGTATGCTCCTATAATACCACGGTTGAAACGTCTGTTCAGAAACGAAGAGCATGCCAAGTTGATGCGATGGCACAGTGAGAACCGAAAGAAAGATGGAAGTTGAGAGCACCCGCTGACGGGTCGCAGTGGAGAAAAATCGAGAGAAAGTACTGGGATGAGTTTGCAAAGGACCCAAGGAATGTATGGTTTGCTTTAAGCGCGGATGGCATTAATCCTTTCAGGGAGCAGAGCAGCAATCACAGCACCTAGCCCGTGACTCTATGTATGTATAACCTTCCTCCTTGGATGTGCATGAAGCGGAAGTTCATTATGATGCCAATTCTCATCCAAGGCCCTAAGCAACCCGGCAATGACATTCATGTGTACCTAAGGCCATTAGTTGAAGAACTTTTACAGCTTTGGAATGGAAACGGTGTACGTACGTGGGATGAGCACAGACAGGAGGAATTTAACCTTAAGGTGTTGCTGTTCGTGACCATCAATGATTGGCCCGCTCTTAGTAACCTTTCAGGACAGACAAACAAAGGATACCATGCATGCAC